>NW_027283246.1:7500-24630 GCF_046629955.1 Centroberyx affinis | reverse complement strand
TTGGTTCTTTATTTGTCTCCAGGCCACATGTGAGGATCTTACATCTACACTATATATTCTTATCTGTACTTTTATTAAATACTGTTGCACCTTCTACAGGCATTTTTACAGCTCTGTGATATCCTACCTCACTTATTTTTTATCTTTTCAGCTTACTATTGTATATTGAGTCCTCTTGTGTTCATTTTTTATTTATCTTTTTTTATCCTCTTATCTTTTGTATGAATGTAAATCATGTGTGTGCAAGACTGTATTGTATGGTACCATGAGCCGCGCTGCACTAATTTCCAATCAACTCTATTGAAATGGCAATAAAGTATTGAATTGAACTGAATTGAGACTGGAGGGTCTTTCATCTACACTATGACCTCCAGGCCCTCAGTGACTCCTCTAGCTGAGGATCATCTAGCTAGCTAGCATGTTCAGCCTCTCAGTAACCAGGAGAGCAGAGCAGCAGCTCAGACAACTTAAATTAAAAGTTTCCTCAACAGATATTCATGTCACTTCTAACAAATACAATGAGCTAAAGGTAGAGAAAAGATTGAAAATCTCCAAGAAACAGAGCTAGCAACCAGCATGACCAAGTGGCTCAAACTGCTGGAGGACTACATGACAGATCTGAGGCTGTGGATTCACACTCTATACAGTCATTTTTTCCAAAATGACTGTATAGAGAGAAGTGATGAATGAATGAATGATTTTTTCCAGAGACAGTCTGTGGAGTCTGGACCCAAAACTGCTGGTTAATCAGAAGTTTGTTGTGAAACGGCGTCTGGCCTCATGCTGCTTCCAGGAACTGTTCATCAGGATGACGAGGTTTCCTGACAGATTACTCATCTGAAATCTCTCTCTCTCTCTTCTCTCTCTCTCTCTCTCTCTCTCTCTCTCTCTCTCTCACACACACACTTTCTGTCTTTTTTAGTTTCTGCCCAAGGAAAATATTTCATTGACAACAAATACGATGACAATCCTTGGTCACATTTTGCTTTACAGGTCGATGTTTTGAATTGCATGAAAACAGACTGCAGGACATGACTCTGCCTGAAACTGCCTCAGTCACTCAAGTTTCACTCATTCAAAATCTCCTGTGAGCCAGACTTTGAAACACAGATCTTTAAATGGTTACAGAAGTGTATTTTATGGGAATGCACAAAAAAAATCTGTTGTGTAAGAGTGTTGTTGAATGTATTTGTCACCTGAGTAAAGAAAGAGGCTCCTGTCCTCACAAAGCTGCTTCCTCAGTTTCCCTGCAGGACTCTGCTGCCCCCTGCAGGCCAGGAGAGGGACTGCTCTGCTCTTTACACTCTTTTTAGACTTGCTTTTACTTAAATTTATTGATTTACATTGTCCATATTTTTACATTGTTTTGAATGTGGTATTTTCCCCCCTATGTATTGATTATGTTGTTTTAAAGCTTAATATGCTGCAGTGTTTATTCGGTAACACTTTACAATAAGGGTCACTAAGTTAAGGGTTAGTTAATGCTTAATAAGCATTAACTAACCCTTAATTAACAGTTAACTAATGTGTCTGGTAATCATTTACTAATGGTGTTCATGTTAACTAAGGTATTAATTTATACATTATTTAATAGTCATCTTTATAAACTATTAAATAATGTATAAATTAATACCTTAGTTAACATGAACACCATTAGTAAATTACACATTAGTTAACATTAAGCATTAACTAACCCTTAACTTAGTGACCCTTATTGTAAAGTGTTACCGTTTATTCTGTGTATTGTGTTTATGTTTTTTCTCTTTTATTTCTATTTCCAGTTGTCATTTATCCTGTGAAACAGGATAATAAATAAAGTTGTTATTTGTTTTTGTTATTGTTATTATTATTATTATTATTATTATTATTATTATTATCATCACTATTATTATCATTATTACTCTGGTAAAGTGTGTTCATCCCCACTGTGGATAAAGGAAATGACATCTGGTCTCACCTCAGACAAACTGCTGTAGACCATCAGAGGAAAACAAAGGACTTGGGCCATGCTGGCAGACTCTTAATTTCATGGACAGTAGAGATGCACATGAATGAATTATAGTCTGTGACCTTTTCTCCAGCTGGGTGCAGGGTTGATGTTTACAGGGACTGATGTTCATTTTAAAGAATAGGATTCAGATCTTTGTGTCAGTAAGGTTGTGAACGAGCTGTGAGTTACACTGAAAATGTAAAAACCAAGGAGCAAGCAACATGATGACTGAGCCTGAAAACTCTGACCCCCCCTCTGACACAGTGATGGCTGCTATTAAAAGTAAATTCCATTGTGGATCTCTATTAAAGTTAGGAGTCATCTGAAGACATTTACTTACAACACAGATATGTTTTGAGGATAGAATCGTGATTTCGAAAAATTGGGAAATTTGGGAAGCAAATTTATTCCAAAGTAGATATGTGGCATTTTGTGGGGAAAAGGATTAGGGCCACATGTGAAAAATCTATTTGAGTTCTTTCAATTCTGAGATTAAACTGAGTTTTTTTTTTTCACATGTGGCCCTAATCCTCGTCTGTAGTTTTGGAATTATGATTTTTTTTAATACTTTTTTTTATTTTATTATTATTATTTTTTTTTATCTTTTAATCTTTTTTTTTGTTTTTAATCCTTTTTTTCCATTTCAAAGTTTCAGTCAATAAAGTACAATAAGTCAGGCAGAAGAAAAAACCTGACAGCATCAACATCATGCTGAAATGAGACACAAAGATGACAGAGATAAAACAAGAGAACAAATAAATGAAACAAATAAGTAAATAAAAATACAATAAAATATATAGTAAAATAAGTTAAGCACTGGAGACTGGAGAAGTGAGTTATACATGGAAGGGAAGTACATTTTGTGAAGATATATATACAGTATATTATAATGTAGACTGTATTCTATAGTGCTGTAGTCAGTGGTGGAAGAAGTATTCAGATCTTTGACTTAAGTAAAAGTAGCAATACCACAGTGTAAAAATACTCTGTTACAAGTAAAGTCAAAGTACAAAAGTATTAGCATCAAAATATACTTAAAGAAGCAAAAGTAAAAGTAGTCATTATGCAGAATGGCCCATTTCAGAATCATATATATCATGTTATTGGACTATAATTATTGATGCATTAATGTGTTCATCACTTTAATGTTGCAGCTGGTAAAGGTGGAGCTAATTTTAATTACTTTATATACTGCTGGGTAGTGTAACCTATAAAAATATATCAGAATTTATTAGTTGATTTATAATTTGTATTAATAATCTAAATATCTGCAAAGTAACTAGTAACTAAAGCTGTCAAATAAATGTAGTGGAGTAGAAACTACGATATTTCCCTCTGAAATGTAGTGGAGTAGAAGTATAAAGTAGCATGATACTCAAGTAAAGTACAAGTACCTCTAAATTGTACTTAAGTACAGTACTTATGTATGTACTTAGTTACTTTCCACCACTGCTGTAGTGTGAGCACGAGCTGTAATATGTGTGTGTCTTTAAATGTTTAACCCTTCCCCAGCCGCTCGGTCAGACCGGCAGCAGAGTGTTTCAGGTCTGGTCTGGTCTGGTCTGGTCTGCAGTGTTTCTCGTCATGGCTGCAGACTCTCCTCTCTTCCTGGGCTTCGACTTCAGCACGCAGCAGGTGAACACCGACTTTTTATTATTAATAATCCTACAATCACGCATGCACGCGTCTAATCAAAGTGACGTGCGTTACGTACTGGCTACGTGTACGCGCAGATTCGCGCAGATCCGGAAGAGACGGCGATGTGACGTTTTGATGCTTAAGTTGAGCAGCTGGAGGTTTGAGGGATAAAACATGAAGCCTGAGCTGCGGTTCAGGTGTCAGTCAATCAGTCAGTCAGTCAGTGAGTCAGTGAGTCGGTCAGTGTCCCTGCTTCTCAGACTGAGGCTGGACTGTCTGTTAACCTGCAGACCGACAGCTGACTGACTGTTTCTCTGCTGCTGGACTTTGTCCTCAGCTCAGTCAGTTCAGACAGTGGTGGAAGAAGTACTCTGATCCTTTACTGAAGTAAAAGTACCAATACAGCAATGTAAAAATACTCCATTACAAGTAAAAGTCCTGCATGAAAAATCCTACTTAAGTAAAAGTACATAAGTATTAGCAGCAAAATGTAGTTAAAGTATTAAAGTGAAAGTAGTGGTTTGGTCCCTCTGACTGATATTTTATTATATATGACATCATTAGATTATTAATACTGAAGCATCAGTGTGTAAGCAGCATGTTACTGTTGTAGCTGCTGGAGGTGGAGCTAGTTAGAACTACTTTATATACAGTTAGCTAGTTTAGTCCAGTGGTTCCCAACCTAGGGGTCGGGCCCCTCCAAAGGGTCACCGGATAAATCTGAGGGGTCGTGAGATGATTAATGGGAGAGGAAAGAAGAAAAAAACAAAGTTCTGATACACAAATCTGTTTTCCAGGTTTTGGACTTTTTCTCTAATCTTTGATTTTTGCTGAAATATTGGATCATTTGAACATTTATTGAAATGAAACCATGTGAGGTTTAGAGGGAAAAAATCACTATTTGGTGGAGCTGTTAACAACTCATAGACATCTGAAATGTGACCCGACTACACACTGCTTTTTGTAAGACGTCAAAAGCCAAAAAGGTTGGAAACCACTGGTTTCATCTTTAACAATGTGTTGTATTTTAAAAAGCTTGTTATATTATCCATTGTGTCAAATCTCCATCTGAAAAGTAACTAAAGCTGTCAAATAAATGTAGTAGAAAGTAGAAAGTACAATATTTCCCTCTGAAATGTAGTGGAGTGGAAGTATAAGGTAGCATCAAATGGAAATACTCAAGTAAAGTACAAGTATCTCAAAATTGTACTTAAGTACAGTACTTGAGTAAATGTACTTACTTACTTTCCACCACTGAGTTCAGATCACAGGATCACACACACACACACACACACACACACACAGAGTAGAAACAGTAGAAACATCTTCCTCATGTTGAGCTGCAGCAGTGTCTCAGCTGTTTCTCTTTATCTATAACTCCGCCTGTGTGATTGGTATGGAAAGGAAAATCAATAATTGATAATGGCTTTGACCTGGATTCACCTCATCAGTGTGCTTCACTTAAAGTGGAAGTGTCACTGATGTTTTGTACATTCAGTGTATAATTCAGTTCAGTTCAAGTCTATAGTTCTATGGATTTTTTTTTTTTGCAGACAGGATTTACAGTAAATCACAGTAGACACACAATAGAAACACCAAAATCAACCATACAGACAAATATCAGCTGATTAGAGCAGACAGGAGTTAACAGGTTATAATATATAAACTCACTCAGTTCACTGTACAAGGTTTTTATACAAGAGGCTCCATCATTTTATTGCAAATGAATCATTAAAGTCACAATGAAATGAAACACCTTGTTAGCTGATTCACATCATAACACCTGTTTGACAGTAAATGCCCAAAAAATTACAAAATGTTTATTTTCTCATATTAAAATCCCTTTACTTTTCCTTCCTAGTGGTTCCCTCATGTCATATCTGACATTTTGGGAAATAAGATCTACAGTATATATCATGTAAAAGCTCTAGAGGTTTAGTAGTATTAGTGTCTCTTTATGTGTGTATTTGTGTGATGACATCATTACAGAATACATTTACACCACATGATCAAAGCTCCAGCGGCACTTTCTGGTTTTGCCTCTCCAGTGAAATTTGCCAAAACCTACTTCCAGTCCTCTGACTCCAACTTGAAACTTTGAACTTTTGAAAACTTTTGAACCACAGAACCTGAACAGATAGATCAGTCATTCCCATTCAAATCATTGTTCCTGGACGGTCGGAGCGGCGGCCATCTTGCTGTGACCCGCTGGACTAGCTTCTGTATAAAGAGACTCACAGCAAGTCACTGAGCTGAGAGGTTTTACAGCAAGAACCAAGAGAGGAGGGTCCAGCTGCAGAGCTCCGCTGTCAGGCCCGCTCCACGCTCAGGCCTCTTCTTCTTCGTCAGTTATTTTGAACTCCCAGTTCCCTCTCAAGCTGAAGTGAAGCTCGCCACATTTCCAGGCTTGTTGCCGAAGTGCATTTTCTTTTCAAAATAAAAGCCACAAAAAAACACGGTTGTGAGTGGTGAAATCTCCCTAATTAATGATTTAGCAAAATGTTTAAGGAGACAACTTAGGCTGTTTCATGACTGTCTTATGATTTGGGGATAGTGCTAACCGATATCTCATCCTTCCCCTCCGTTTCTAGCTGATGTTTTCATTAATTTTGTTTACTGCTTGTTTTCATTCATTCATGCATACACTTAATTATTCACATGCACAAAAAAAATGCAAAAACAGCCCATTAGACACATCATTTCAAACAAAAACATTGATTAACCGACCTACAACGACGTCGGATTGAGCGGTTAAAATTAGCCGACAGAAAAAGATAGCAGTGGCACTGTCCTGACAGCGGAGGTAAAGAGCGATTTAAAAAAAAAAACAATGATGAAGAAGAACGTTGGGCTGCGTCATTAGAATGAGAGAAGAAGAGACCTGAGCGTGGAGCTGGCCTGACTCCTGGGCCTGACAGCGGAGCTCTGCAGCCAGACCCTTCTGAGAACCAAAGCAGTGGAAACTGGCTCTGCGGCTGAGTGCAGTTTCACTCTGCCTCCACCAGGTGGAGCTCTGCCACCTGCTGCTGAGTCTTTATCTGTCAGTCAAAGGTTTTGAGCAGAGTGATTCTAGTTAATCTGTTTCAGCTGATGTCTGACTTTTCTTCTCCACTAAAGGCAGGCTGAGCTACGTTAATTTATAGCATTTAAACGCACAGTATGTAATTTCTGCCTCTAGGGCTCTCAAGCAAAACAATAACAAAAGACGTAGTTTGATGACGTCGTGAAGTAGCGTGGGATCATGGGAGTTTTTTTACGGGGACAGCTTCGGCGACAGAACGCAGCAAACAGGAATGAATAATCATGATCCGTCACAGTGAGCGATAAAAACAACAGAATGAAAAAAACAACAGAGCGGCTAGCTAGCTAGCTGGCCGACTTCCTTCCTCACTCTCTGACGGATCATCTGGTGTTTCCCG
Organism: Centroberyx affinis; assembly: GCF_046629955.1. Classification (NCBI taxonomy): domain Eukaryota; kingdom Metazoa; phylum Chordata; class Actinopteri; order Beryciformes; family Berycidae; genus Centroberyx; species Centroberyx affinis. The sequence continues at coordinate 17,583 of NW_027283246.1, read as the reverse complement.
TGTTTCCCCGGAAGTTAGGGGGTAAAGGGGATATGACACCATGACAGGAAGTTAGGGGGTAAAGGGGATACGACGCCATGACAGGAAGTTAGGGGGTAAAGGGGATATGACAGGAAGTTAGGGGGTAAAGGGGATACGACGCCATGACAGGAAGTTAGGGGGTAAAGGGGATACGACGCCATGACAGGAAGTTAGGGGGTAAAGGGGATACGACGCCATGACAGGAAGTTAGGGGGTAAAGGGGATACGACGCCATGACAGGAAGTTAGGGGGTAAAGGGGATACGACGCCATGACAGGAAGTTAGGGGGTAAAGGGGATATGACGCCATGACAGGAAGTTAGGGGGTAAAGGGGATATGACGCCATGACAGGAAGTTAGGGGGTAAAGGGGATATGACGCCATGACAGGAGACCAAATGAAACGCACTGTTACCTTGAATAAAATGACAGATTTCTCTGGGTTTGAACATTGTTGGAAACATTTGGGATAATGTAAGTACACAACTCAAAAAAATATATAACATAGGTCTAGTGGTTTTTAGATATTTTAATGCGGAAATGTTACATATTATACCATTAAGGGGCTTTATTAAGTTAAAGGAACCTGTTTGATGATGATGCTTACCAGCTAGGTTTGCTAACATGCTAATGTTGACTAGCCTCGTCGCTAACGTTAGCTTTCAGTTGAGTTTGGACAGTTTGCTAACAGACTCATCTGCTCAGTTCTCACAGTGTGACAGACTTAATAAAATCAAAATCCACTTTACAAAGTGCTTCACAAAGGCAGCAAAATAAAACATAAAAGTCATAAAATCATCAGGTTTTAAAAGAAAACAGATAAAAACCATTTGGTGTATAAAAACCAATACAGTGTAGGAAAAGATAAGAATAGGAAAAGAAAAACATTTTTTAAAGGAAATAAAAGACAGTTCAAAGGAAATTAAAACCAGGAAAGGCTCTCTGATAAAAGTCTGTGTTAAGAAGGGACTTAAAGGAGATCACTGACTCAGCCGACCCGATTTCCTTTACAGCCTTAATGTCCAGACTTGTGTCGTCACCATAGCAACTAACACTTAAAATTCCATAAACGCCACTTCATGTCTTCTCTTTAAATGGATTCCTGCTTCTTTCCTCTGGAGATCAGGCCGCTCTCGGACTCTCAGAGCAGGACAGCGAGGCTCTGACCTTCAGCTCCACATGAACCTCTAATGAGACCTGGTGCTGAATCTGAGACCGAGTCAGTTAGCTTCTAGTCTGGTCTGGATTCTGTCAGCACATTTACTCAAGTCCTGTACTTCAGTTCAGTTCTGAGGTACTTTCACTTTACTGAGTATTTCCATCCTGTGAGACTTTCTACTTTTCCCCCACTAACATCAGGGTCTCCAATTCCAAACAGCATATGACCCAAAAATCAGAATCATATACCAATATATTTCATCCTGTACTGTTTTCGCTGAAGTTTCTCATAACTTAACAATCCTCCATCTGTCTTTTTTAAAGTTTAATATCACTTTTACCTTAACTTGTAATTGATTTTCTTCCAGTCCCTGCAGATGGATGATAGAGCATCTATTTTTGAGATTCAAAATTCGTATCCAATTCCGGACACTTACTTTGGTCCATGTCGGTGTATTCATATACTCGATATTAACCCTTTATTAACTTTCCTGTACCTTCACAGTGTTACAGATACTTGTAAGAAGTGCAGGCTCTGTACTCAAAGCTCTTATTTTTCCATTTATCAGCCGATACAGATTCTCTACATGAAGTAACTGTGGCCCAAAGTGGGATTTAAGGCTTCCTGCTTCTTGTTCCTGACTAAGTTCGTAACTTAGTGTTTTATATGCTTAAATGTGTACAGATATTTATGAAATTTGATACCTAGCTTCTGAAATGTGTATGAATTTACGTCACTTAGCTTTCGGTTGGGAACTGGAAAATTGGAAAAGAAAAGAGTGGCCGGAATTGGATACAGTGTCCGTTACATCTCAGAGGGAAATCTTCTTCTTCTTCCTCCACTACATTTATCTGCCGGCTGGAGTCACTAGTTACTTTGCAGAATAAAGTTTTACATCAAAACATACGATAAGCTCATAAAACATGTTGCATTGTTAGAGTTTAAACTCCAACAGTATATGGAGCAGTTAGACCGACAACATTAAAATACTTCTGACAGGTTCATGCTTCAATAATTTAACTCTCTGACAGAATGACGACTTTTACTTTTCATATTTCAGTTGATTTTACTGCTAATACTTATGTACTTTTACTGAAGTAACTTTTGAATGCAGAACTTCTAGTTTTAATGAAGTATTTTTCCATTATGGTGTTGCTGCTTTTACTGAAGTACAGGATTTGAGGACCCCAGCCAGACAATTCAATTATTTATTTATTTTTTCAATTCGACTTTATTTCAGACACATAGGTCCATATCAGCAAGGAAAGAGAAATATAAAAATATAAAAAGTAAACTACGAGGACAAGACAGCACAGAAATATGTACAAGATCACAGCAGTTCACAAGTCCACAAGTGATTAAAATACATTTGTTCAGACATTTGTTCCAATGTTTCCAGAAACAAGAGGAATACCTTGTGTCACTGTGTGTAGGCTCAGTTAAAGCCATTATGATTACATTACATACATTTATACATGAAATTCCTCAGCACAGCATGGAAGGTGGGGACATTGCGAGTCACAAACATTATGACTTGCACTTGTCCATCTTGGGAGCTTAAGCAAGATTGTGAAAGCATCATTACACGCCACCTGAAGCTTTCTCATTTTTGCTTTGCTATAACTGCTCCACAGGTGGGCTGTACAGAGTGGAGAGCAGGAGGCTTTAAAAAGAGCTGTTTTAACATCATCTGTACACATATGAAATTTGCATGCCAGCATATTGGCTTGTGAATACAGTTTGCAACACATAAATCATTCCTGATGATATGAGACCCAGATATCTTACTTTGTTCACCACATTTAGCACTTGGTCTGCCATAAAGAATGTAGGAAAATTTTGCTTCTGCTCCTCCTTGGTTTTTTTGCAATCATAACAACACTCTTTAGAGTTAAATTTAATGTCACACTGCACACCATAACTTGAGCAGACTCTGAGCAGTTGCTGTAAGCCAGACAGGACGACTAAGTCATCAGCGTACACCAGATGGTTAATAAGACTACTCCCCACTGTACATCCAGTCTTACACTCTTTCACCTTAGACAATGGTGAAGCGTACAGATGTTTCCAGAAGCCTTTATTCATGTTCAGCTGTCATCTGTATTTTGAACACAAATTTACTTTCCCTTCCCTTACACCTTTTCTTCATGAAACACTGTAAGAGCTACAGGACAGATACATGACAAGAAATGAGTTATTACAAACATACAAACATTAGCTGTATGCCGTATTAACATATGGGCATTAATCAAAATGTTTACTGACATATAACCTTTGGCATACGCATATGAAAAGCTAGAAAGCCAGCATTACTGTGAAGTTACAGCTATCCATCCAAACCTTAATATCAGAAGCTAATGTTAGCATGAATGTTACGATAGCGATTCATTCAAACACTTCCCCACCGTTAAACCAAATCACATATCACACTGCACATAAAACAAATAGAATCACACAATACCTTGTTCCAGTTCCAGCTAGGCGCTTAATTATCAAAAGATAAAAGCTTTGTTTTTTTTTACCATCCTTTCTTCTGTAGCCTGCTCACGTAAATTCACCAACTTTCAGATGCGAGCTCTCTATTTCCGCTGGAAGGGCACCAAAATAAAAGACCCATAATATTAAAAAGGGCACTAACAAAATAAAAGCTTGCAGGAAGTGGTTATAGACCTTCCTAAGAGTCATTTACAGCAGATACTCTACGGTTCTGATTTGTGGAAACTAAAATCTCATCTTCCCGCTGAGCTGTGCAGCTGTGTGTTGCAGACTGAGGCGGGTTCGAACCCACCGCACTGTGAGTACAGGACACTGACCTGTGTGTGTGTGTGTGTGTGTGTGTGTGCAGCTGAAGGTGGTGGCGATGGATGCAGACCTGAAGGTGGTTCATCAGGACAATGTGCAGTTTGACTCTGAGCTGCCAGAGTTCAGGTGAGACTGTTAATGTTAGCAGCAGTGTCAGCAGCAGTAATACTAGTGGTGGTAGCAGTAGAAGTAGTAGTAATAGTACTAGTAGTAATAGTAGTAGTAGTAGTAGTAGCAGTAGTGGCAGTAGTAGTAGTACTTGGACAATAGAGAAGAGCAAAGTAGACATTTATTTATATGAAAATATTGCAGATTTTTACTTTAATGTGTATTTCTCTCTCTCTCTGTCTCTCTCTCTCCCCCACTCTCTCTCCCTCTCTCTCTCTCTGTCTCTCACTCTGTCTCTCCCCCTCTCTCTGTCTCTCTCTCTCTCTGTCTCTCTCTCTCTGTCTCTCTCTCTCTGTGTGTCTCTCTCTCTCTGTGTCTCTCTCTCTCTCTGTCTCTCTCTCTCTGTGTCTCTCTCTCTGTCTCTCTCTCCCCCCCCTCTCTCTCTATCTCTCTCTGTCTCCCCCACTCTCTCCCCGACTCTCTCTCCCTCTCTCGCTCTGTGTGTCTCTCTCTCTCTCTGTCTCTCTCTCTGTCTCTCCCCCTTCTCCCCTCTTTCCCCCTTCTCCCCTCTCTCTCTCCTCTCTCTCTCTCTATCCCTCTCTCTCTCTCCCTCTCTCTCTCTGTCTCTCTCTCTCTCTCTCTATCCCTCTCTCTCTCTCTCTCTCCTCTCTCTCTCTCTCTCTCTCTCTCTCTCTCTCTCTCTCTCTCTCTCTCTCTCCATAGAACTCATGGTGGGGTTCATATCCATGCTGACAGGCTGACAGTCACCTCTCCTGTACTGATGTGGGTTAAGGTAAGACACACACACACACACACACACACACACACACACAGACATACACACACACACACACACACACACACACACACACACACACACACACAGACACACACCTCACATTGTACCAGTCATGACGATGAAGGTGTTTCCCCTCTGTCTGTTTACTGTGTAACTCAACAGCTGAAGGATGAACTCTGATCTGAAATCTCTGTGTTCCTCTGGTAGAGTCTTGGGTCGTGTCTCTTCCTCCATGATAAAACCCCCAAATCAGTGATTCTGTGATCTGTTGCTCCAGTAGAGCAGACTGGAGAATTGTGTTTTTTTCTCTCTCTCCATTCACTGCCATTGTCTGGAGGAACAGTCTGAAAATCACTTCTAGCTCATAAAGCAGCAGATTCTTTTTTTTTTTTTTTAGAATAGTTTTTATTGGTGAAAAGCAAAGGCAAACAACAGACACAATGCCAGGTTTACAGGTCACCATTTTTCACAATACCCCACCCACCCTACCACTCCACCCAACCCCTGCACAACAACAACAACAACAACAACAACAACAACTAGTGTTGTAGTCGAGACCACCTAAACCGAGACCGAGTCAAGACCAAGACCAGAGCATATCAAGTCCGAGTCAAGACCAAGACTTTGAGGGGGCGAGACCGAGTCAAGACCAAGACCGAGGGGGGGCGAGACCGAGTCAAGACCGAGACCAGACCAATGCGAGACCGTTTTCAAGACCATGACTGTAATCATAGTGTTGGCTCGACATTTACACCATTCCTCTGTTAAAATTCCCAACGAAAGAAAGCATTATTTAGCAATTTTAGTAAAATACAAATGGATGTACAGAATGTACTCAGTGACAGAAGGCAATCCTTTGATCTGAAACACTGCAATTCCATATCACTGACCTTCAGAAAGGCTCAACAGTGGGCAGAATGAAACAGAAGTGTAAAAACACCTTACTGCTGCTAAATTATGACTCCCCCAAATTGTCACATCAGCCACTGATTGCTAAATTATTCAGTAAGTAATAACCTGTATGATGATACAGTATATGATCTGTATGCGGGAGTGTGCTGTTAATCAACCGAAGCATGAGTCTATAGTGGTTATATTGAAAAAAATATTTATTTGAAATGTAAAGCCTGTTGGCCTGCAGTAGAAAATAATTTCACAGTGGAAATAAGTAAGTTGACATATGGTGCCTTCAAAAGTAGCAACCTATAACTGCTGTCACAATCAATGTATGAAGAACATATCTACACTTGAAAGGTGAGTCTGTAATGAACCAAAATACAGATATACTAGATTTGAATTTTTTTTTTGTCATTTTTCAATATGATGCATGCCAAAAGTGGCGAGGCAGTATGACTCTAACCTTGGTAATATTACTCTACAGCTGGAAATTATTCTTCACAACAAACATGGCAAAATGGGAAATGAATTTAAATTAGAGTTTGGTTGCATTTTAGAAACATGAGAGATTGCAACATTCTGTGACCTAAACGTGCTCGGTGGGGTCTCATGATAATGCCTCCTCGACTGAAAACCCTCTCCACTGGTGCCGAGGAGGCAGGGACTGACAGCACCTTCAGTGCCAACATGTGGAGTTGTGGGAATCTGTCGTGGTATTTTTCCCAGAAGACAAGTGCATTGTCAATGTCAGAGTCTTGGATGACATCAAAGTATTTGCTGATCTGTGTTACAATACTTGAATTCTGGCCTGAGCTGCGCTTCTTGTGGGCCTTGTAGCGGGACAGAAGGCGTGGGCATTTGGCTGGTGGCGAGTCATTGGCTGGACCCACATCAGTGGCCCCTGAGTCAGTTGTATCTCCACTCTCCATGATGTTCTCCACCTCCAAGATCAAAGTATCTGAAAAACACAAAAACAAACAAACAAAAAATGGTTAGGTTAGATTTAAAGGGTTAGATAGTTCACTTTGCAATGACATGATTACATTATATACACTCACTGGCCAAAATAAATGGAACACAGTTTTCCATAAAACATAAAGGAGCTGTCAAATGTTTTGTTAAGCAAAACCTGCACCCCCTGTCCTTAATCTGATTAAACCAAGCACTATTAAAGTACAATCTTCAGCTAATACGGAAAGTCTTTGGTTGTTGAATGATGATGTTTAAATCAATGAATGATGACCAAAATGTTTGCTAGTTCTGTCATAGATTAGCAGGAGAGTATCCTCACTTATTATTGGCAAAAGCAGCATTTGATTCAGAAATTATTTGATAATTATACGATTACCAGTCAATTGTCATGCTCATCAAAAAAGCGAGTCACAATCTAAAAGTTGCACATGAATTGGAAGTCAAACAACATCTTAGATTATCAGATTAAGAACAGTAAGAGCAGGTTTTGCTTAACAAACATGTGACAGCTCTTATGTTTTATGGAAAACTGGTGTTCCAACTATTTTGGCCAGTGAGTGTATGTTATATTTTTTGCAAAATGGAAAAGATAACTGGATAAAAATGTATACTAACCTGTGAGTGTCTTCTTCAGTTCATCTCTGAACTTCTTCTGTGATGTTGCACTTCCCCCATTGGTAACGTCCAGATCCACCCAGCTAAGGCCAAACTGTGGATCCAGCATGGTAGCCAAAAAGTACACATTGTGGTTGAAAGGTTCCTCTCTTCCGCTCTTCTTGGCCATGTTCGTTGTTACAAAGATTCCAGAAAATCTTTTCACCAGAGACTCTCGGAGGGCCCTGACTAATGGCCGACACTGCACACGGGTCTCTTCCATCTTGAGGAGGTGTGTATTCAGGTCCAGGACAGTTGGAACCACCATACTAATGGTAACTGATTTCTCTCCTTCTGTCAGGTCTGTTGCCTCAGAGAATGGTGCAAGAATTGCACTCAGTTCCTTCAGCTGGTTCCACTCACGAGCACTAAAAATCACATTCTCATTGTCCTTTCTGCAGATTTCGGTGAGGGCTTTGTGGTCCAGAGCTGTTAGGGCCTGTATGTTTTTGTAGGTGCTGTTCCAGCGAGTGGTGTTTGCTGCTGGAACAGTCTTATCAGTGCCAAACATAGCCTCAAACTTGTCTTTGAATTGTGAGCTGCTATGTAACAGTGTTGTGAACCGTGATGTTTTGGCGATAGCGAGGGAGATGGTCTTAACCTCCTTCATGCCGTCGTTCACAACTAACTGTAGAGAGTGGGCAAAACAGGAAAGACGTTCACCTGTTAACCAGGGTAATTCTGTGTCTTCCTCTGAATTCATGTCCTCCCACAGGTGTTCATCATCTAGATTCTCTTCCTCACTCTCACTGTCATCAGAATGCTGCTGTGGCATTTGAACCTTGAAAGCGCATTTCATATTGGCAGCATTGTCTGTTATGATATAGCTTATCTTCTGACGGATACCATATTCTTCCATGATCTCTTCAAAGGCACAAGCAATTCGCTCTCCAGTGTGTCTTCCTGTAAAACGCCTGCAATCCAGCAGGTAGGACTCAAGTGCATAGGAACCCTTTGATTTGCAGCACACATGGGCAGTTACTCCAAGGAAGGAGCGTAGCCTGCGATCGGACCAGAGGTCAGTTGTTAATGACACAGATGATTGGGTCTCTAGCTCCTCCAGAATAGTTTGCTTGACCTGGCTCACCAGCACAGGTATCCGTTTCTCAGAAATTGTTCTTCTAGAGATTGGTGTGTACTTACTGTCCATAATCCCAAGAAAGTGTCTAAAATGTCCATTGTCCACAATTGACAGAGGCAGACAACACCCAATTATCAAATCCTGGATAATGGCTTCATTGATGGCTTGTTGCCTCGGCGAATGTAGACTGTAGACCTGCACATTCTGGGTAAAGGATACTATAGTTGGCTGTGTGACATCTGTCTCTTGCCCCGCCTTGTACTCCAAGAACCTGAAATACAGGAGGGAAGAATCTATAAGATTTCTGGTAATATGAACAGCAATCACATCAAAAGGGCAATTTTATTCATAATGGTGTAAGATGCACAGAAAGCAAAAGTAGCAGAGGTATAAAAATGTATGTAAAATCTGTACCGTATTTAATTGGAACACAATATGGACACAATAATACATACACAGCAAGGCTCTTGATACCATCTAACCCACTGGTGCAACTAAGTTTTTCAGATAGTTGCACAAGCATATGATTTGGTAGCACCATTTTAATTATCATCTTAAAAATTATTGAATTAATTTCAGTTTTCTTGAGATTATATTTGATAGATCGCTGGATTTTTAAAGTGTCTCATACACTGCGCACCTTGAACAGCCAAAGACTGAGTGAGTGAGCTTGCGACTCTCAAAACACTCAACACAAGCAAAAGGGCTGTCATCTTTGGCTAGGTAAAATGTTAAATATTCGATCTGTAACTGTGTATTCAAAATCAAAATTATCACTGCTAAAGTAACGTGCCTTGTATTTATACCAGGTGAAGTAGCCCATTTAATAAGGAAACTTTTCATAAAAGCGGAGGTGCATTATACGCTCTCCTCTCTTTGTGTATTCAAACCTCTAACGTTAGGTCTCTCGCCCAAGTGAGAGAGCGGTGCGACATGGCAAAAGGCAGCAATACATGCCTGAAAACTGCCACACGAAATTAAACCACAAGCACACAGAACCTGCCAGAGGAGCGTAATCTACCGTTGATAATAAAAATTGACTGGCATTTTATCTATGTGACTTAACGTCACTAGAAATCAATGCCTATGTAGTTTTTTGCTGCTATTCTGTCGGCGATCTGCCTCTGAGCTAAAACGAGACAGCTATTCACCTCTCACCCTTGTCTGTTGTGGATAAAACTATGATTGAATATACATTGGTGATATATATTATATACAATATACACATTCGCCGAATCTCTTAGTTATTGGAGTCATGGGGATGCGGGGAGAGTTGTCATAATGTTAGCTAAGTTAGGTTATTTGCAAGCTAACGTTAACGTTACTAGTGGGATGTAACGTAGCTTCTGACAAAAGAGGGCAAGCGCTGAGAAATTGTTGGTCATGTGTTAAGTTTTTGCTTGTGGTAAACAAAGAAGAGACAGGGCACATAATGCTATATAACGTTAATTAATAAATAATAACTACATTAACGTTGTGTTGCTAGCTAGCTTTGCTAGCTTGACACTTACCTTTCCTTATGTTTTCGTTCAAGATGACGATAAAAGTTGGATGTGGTCCCAGCCGTCTCAGTGAAGGTTACTTTACAGATC
>NW_027283245.1:0-49015 GCF_046629955.1 Centroberyx affinis | reverse complement strand
CCCACATCCCAAGATGCTCTTGGGAAGCCAGGCCGTGATTTTTGTGTGTGTAGGAGAGTGTCTGGAAAAAGGAATCACTTTCACACTATGGTGTTTTTTCAACTGAGTTATAGGGTGAAGAGAATTAGAGATATAATGTTTAATACAGCCAGCAGAACAGATATGCAGCTCCAGTTCTATTGTGTGATTGTGTGCACATTTTCTCTATGACTATTAACAGTGTGAACAGTGTGCCCCTATGTGTCTGTATTGTACACTGTGCATGATTACAGTGTGTTTGCCAGTGTTGGGCAAGTTACTGAAAATTAGTAATTAGTTACAGTTAGTAGTTACTTCTCTCAAAAAGTAATTGAATTACTTTACCAATTACTGCATAATAAAAGTAATTAGTTACTAGGGAAAGTAACTTTTGCGTTACTTTTTAATGTCTGCTTCAATTCTCTTATTACACATAGCTATATTAGTTTAGTGTTGCTGTGGCACAGTGTGGGACAAGACAACTGTCAAATTTTATCTATCATTGTACCCATTATCACTATGATGAAAAGTAAGTAGTGGAACAACAAAACACAATAGATATGTTTTGATAGGCGTATTTATTGTAGCCTAAGTTACCGGACCGGTAGCAGTGTTGCCAACTCTTTTCCAAGGAAAGTAGCTATTGGCTGCAGATGATGTCATACGATAATTTGCATATCAATATATAATGCTGCACTTGTTATGCACGCTGCGGAGTAGCCCGTTTTAATATAAGTGCTGACTCCGCCCACCCGGGCCAGTTTCGGTACGCCGGAAACAATTACAAGCGGACCCTATCCTACGGCCCCTGCTGTGGGAAGCGCTGTGATCATCAGACTCTCTGGATGAGACAAGCAAGTAGAGAAAACCGGCATCAGCCGTACCAATTTATTGCCAAATGCTTTGGGATTCAACACATTAACATTGCTTCCCATGGTAAGAAAAAGTCTCCAGATTTGTCGCTAGTCGCTTTTGAGAAATAAAGTCTCCAGGGAGGTTGGTAGTCTTTTGATTCACTTGCGCCACGTAAAGTCGGATGATCATAAACCGGACAATCCAGTAACGAGTAACGAGCCCATTTAAATTTCAGTAATTGTAATTGCGTTATTAATTTGAAAAAGTAATTCGTTACATTACTAGTTACTGCCAAAAGTAGTGTAATTATTATAACGTGTTATTCCCAACACTGGTGTTTGCATAACTGTGTGTGTACATTCTGTATCTATGCATGTGTGTATATATATGTATGTATGTGTAGGCTCAACTCTGCAGTGTGGTATGTTTACACATAATAGCATCTCTTTATGTGCCATGTCTGTGTGTTGCTGTCTGGTCACTTAGTAATGCTTCTGATCCTTGAAATTGTATTGAATAGCTCTTTTTTTTTTTTTGTATCTGTCCATTTTATAATAGCCCCCCCTGCATCACACACACACACACTGGCACACACACATACGTACACACACACAGTGGTGAGTAAAATGGGCCAATCGAATTGGAACAGTTCCGGAGGGGGCAAAGTTCCCCATCTCCGAATGTCGGAAAACAAAACAACACACAGCCCGAGAAAACAGAACGAGGAGGGTTGACATGAAAATCGTACCCCGACAACAAACGGGATCAGTTTCGTCTTTCACCCAGTCATCAGGACAAGTTGGGGAAAAACACCCCCAGCAGACTGGGTGCTTTGAGCTTCTAGGCAGCTAAAACGAACCATAGATAAAGTGTGCAACTTAATTGAGAGGAAGAGGAACACATCCTCTTTTGGCCTCTGTAAGTCTCTGCTTTCTGTTCCTTCTCTGCATCTCTCTGTCTGTCGTTATCTCTCTCTGCCTTTGTCGCCACACACACACACACACACACACACACACACACACTTGTGTAGGTGTGTGCACAGCACATACGCTCTGTCATGCTCATTCTCTGCTTCTACCTTGTCCTCTCTGTGTTTGCCTCTATTTGTCTGCTTTTTGTCTTTGTCTCTCTCCCCCGCTCTGTTGCTGATTTTCTCTCTGTCTCTCTCTCTCTCACTCTTCAACTCTTCTTTGCCAAGGCGGAAGCAGAGCTCTCTCAACTGATATTTCCCCAAAACAGATCTTTACTTTTCCCTTTTCAGTGTCAACAACCTTTGGATTTTTTTTTTTTTTTTTTTGTGGGGAGTGTGAGTGTGTGTGTATGTGTGTGTGTGTGTGTGTGTGTGTGTGTGTGTGTGTGTGTGTGTGTGTGTGTGTGTGTGTGTGTGTTTTATGCTGGGCTGGATCTTGACACTGTGTGCGTTTTAGTGCAGGTGAGACTGAGACACATCAGGCCCAACTAGCCTTCTCTGATATGAGCACAGTTTCTCTGCGAATGAAGATGAAGAGAGGGAGAGATTGAGAGAGAGAGAGAGAGAGAGAGAGAGAAAGAGACAGAGAGGGAGAAAGAGACAGAGAGAGGGGAGCGAGCGAAAGAGAAAAAAACACTGTGTATATCTATTTGAGTGTATTTGTTATTTTCCAAGCTCTTCTTTATTCAGTCTCAGTCCTGGGGCTGAGCATTCTCAAGGAGTGATGTGCCCTTCCCACTGCTCTCTGTCTTTCTCTCTCTCTCTCTCTCTCCCCCTCTCTCTCTCTCTCACACACACACACACACACATACACACATACACACTGGTAACTGTGCCTAATTCCATTAGTGCTCTTGGACCCCAGTCATTGTCCCTTCGCTGTCCTCTGAGGCTGCAGCCCAAACCAATGGAGGGACAGCCGCTGCACAACACGTCTCAGACAGATTGTTAATCAGGCGGTGCTGCGCAATATTCTGTACCCCGTTACATCTCGCTCCCTCCACGAGTAATCACCTAACAGTGTTATGCTGATGTTGCACAAAGGGTCAGATGGAAAGAGGGTTGTTTGTCTCTGTAAAAGAGAGAGAGAGAGAGAGAGATGGAGTGTGCAAAGGGGATGAGGGTCGAGGAAAGGAAAGGAAAGGAAAGGAAAGGAAAGGAAAGGGGAAAAAAGACAGAAGAGAAAAGGACAGGAAGGAAACTAAATTGGAGGAAAGGAGGTGCACACGACAGGAGAATGATATAATGTGTTTTTCATTAGCTTTGACTGTGTGCATCACTCGCTAAAAGTGCTATTATGGTACTGGATCATATCGCCTTTACTGACTTTACTGAAGACTCACACACACACACACACACATATTGATATGCTCCAGTGCTTTTAGTGCATCAGGGCTTGAGAGACGAGGCGGCAGCAATTAACACCTCGCTGACATTTGCTTCTCCAGCTGTGGTGAAGGGAATAAGGGAAATGGGAGCAAAAGGAATGAATGCAATCCATCTATGATCCCCACACTGAACTCACTTCTACTGTGTATTTATCTCACTCCCTCTCTCTCTCACTCTCCCTCTCTCTATGCCTTAATTTCTCTCTGAGCTCTAAATGACCTTTCATGTTTCATCCATGTGATACAGAAATACTGTGCTTAGCAGAAGTGATTTAAAGTTCACTGTTTCATAGTTACAAAGGGACAGCTTCATCTCTCACTCCCTCTCTCCCTCCCTCCCCTCTCTCTCTCTCTCTCTCTCTCACACACACACACCACACACACACACACACACACAGAGCAGTCTGTGCAATAACAGATGTATGTCACTCTGTGAAGCGCAGTTTGTAAATCAGTCTTTATGAGTACGGCCACAAATTTACTTGAAGACGTAACTGTCAATGCGGCGCCTGTTTGTGGGCGAGTAGAAAGGCCAAACAAATATGCCTGGACATCTGCTGCTGCTCTCTCTATGCTAGAGTACTCCCTCATTTGATTGAGTAAAAACATCTGACACACACACACACACACACACAGAGTATGAAAGACCAAGTATAGTTTGAAGTTAAGCAAAAACGTCCGACTCCTTTTTGCAGACCACAGTGAGAATAATCTTGAAGAGGGGATGTGGACTCTAAGCTAATGGACTGATTCCTATTCCTCGAGAGAGAGAGAGAGAGAGAGAGAGAGAGAGAGAAAGAGAGAGAGAGAGGGGGGGGGGGGGGGGGGGACTGATGATGGTTTGCTCAGCTACTACACATCTCACTATGTCACTACCAGTCAATGTCATGGCCTTCTCCCTCTGACTGGATGCTAATGCAAGACATTTCACCTTCCCCAACCTTCCTCAGCATCCGCTCTCTGCACTCCGCTCTCTCTGTCATTTCCATCTCTCTGTCATCATGTCCTCAATCTATCTCTTCCCTTCTTCTGCTGCTTCTCACACACTATCCTGAACTCTATACTCTAAATCTAGTTCTCTCTCTCTCTCTGTCACTCTTTGCCCTTCTGTGTCCATCTCTCTCTTCTCTGTCTATCTTTCACTTTCACTTTTCACTTTCTGCTCAAGTTGAACTGTGACTTAGGTAAGTCCTTCATTTCCCAGTTAGAGTCTTTCTCTTTTCTCTCTCTCTCTCTCTCTCTCTCTCTCTCTCTCTCTCTCTCTCTCTCTCTCTCTCTGTCACTCTCTCTCACTCACTCACAATATTTCAAGGTGGTCCAACAGTGTGAGGCACACTAATAACAGTCACCAGAGAGGCAGGGGGAGAGTTGTCATACTTCTTTATTTAACTTTCTGAAACCATCTGCATTCTGTTCAAGGGCACACACTCTCTCACACACTTTTACTGTTCATAGAACATGCATGCACACACACACACGCGCACACACTCACACAGACACAGACACACACAACACACACACACAATTATGCAAGAACACTATAACTACCTTTAGCTCTTGTTCTGTCTCTACTGTATCTAGCTCCTCCTTTGTCAAGGATGTCAACAGGTTCACACACACACACACACACACACACACACAACACACACAGATACACGTTTTTCTTACTTTGCTTGTGAGGGCCTTCCAAAGACTACATTCATTCCCTAACCCCTAACATTAACCCTCTCCACTGCATGCCTTACTTTAACTCTTACCCTAACCTAAACCTAATCCTTACCTTAACCCTAAACCCAAATCCTAACCCTAAACTAACCCATGAAGAAGTGAGTATTGGCCAAGATGACCTGACCTGAAAAATGGTCTCACTCTGAAGGTCTAAAACTCAAACTGGTTAAGGAAAGAAGTACAAGAACACACATGCATGTAAATATAGGCATGTACATTTATTACTCTGTGAAAGTCATACACACACACACACACACACACACACACACACGACCACCACTTAAATTACAGTATATGACAGTCTCACAATCGCCTTCTCTCAACTGGCACTTGGATCATCACAATCAAGTTGAAACCATTCATACTTGTACTTAAATTCCCCCCAAATAAATCTATATCCGTCTCCCTCTCTTTCTTTCTCTCTCGCTTGCTAGCTCTTTCTCTGACATATACACACACAATCACAATTGCACACACACATACAAGACAAGAACACACTTTTACACTTCATGTCCTCTCACTGTCTATGTCTCCCCACTCGCTCTATGTCCAATCTTTATCATCTCTCTATCTCTCTCTCTCACATACACGCACACACACACACACACACACACATGCATTGTCTCAATTCAATATACAGTTACCTTGCTATATGCACAAAAATGACCTGCTGCTCCACCACCCTTCTTGTTACATTTGTGGAATATGACCACTGACTTCAGCCAGAGAAGATGGAAGTCAGTCACAGGTAGTCACTGTTGCAGCTCCCACCCACTGCCTCACTGATCTGACCACTGTTACAGTCCAACAGCGACCTCTACAGACCACATGTGGAAGAAATCCTCCTACCCAACTCTAACATTAGGCTTAAAGAGGAATCCTTAAAGGCATCCCACTCAGTCGCTGTCAAAGTCTCTATCTGTCCGTCTGTCAGACAGAAAGCCACCGTGTCTCTTATGGCCTGCCTTAGAAACACACACACATATACACACACAGAAACACACACACACACACCTTCTCTAAAGAATTGGCACATTGAATATCAAAGGTCTACCCCCGCAGAGAGAGGAAATCAATCGACATTGTCTGTGTGCGGACAGTTTGGTGACTTTTGTTCACTGAATCCAAGACCAATCAATGACCTATTAATTTGAAACAGAGCAGGCATACCTCCAAGCCACCATCAAAGTGCTTGACAAACCCCTATTGGGCCACATGATGATCAATACCAGTTATGTCGATATTAGGCAACTTCTACTTTCTGACAGCAACGTTGGAATTAAAAAGAGATGTGTGGAAATAACAGGCTGTTTTCGTCCGTCAATAGCACATTTTGTCACTGCCATGTGCTTTCGGTTGCATAAAGGATGCAGTTAGCTTGGACTGGAAGTCTTTGCTTTGACAAATCACGGTTTAGTGGGGAAGGGGTTTTCCTACCTATGTGCAGCCAAACAGCCGATTTTATAATGCTACAGCAGAAAAAAATGTAGCAATTATGTGACATGTAGGACGGCGCAGGGCAGTGGCTTAAAATTTAAATCGGAAAATAATCGTGATATAATATTACTTAAATTCTGTCTGTCTGCTCAGGTGCATTGGACTGAAAAGGTAGTGAGCAGAAAAGGAAAAACACAACTGCTTCCTCCTTTTAAGCAACAAAATATCACTAGCATAGAGTGAAATGACACAGCATGTTAAAGAAGCGTTAACTAGGCTAACTAATTTGTTTTCTTATTACAGTAATGTAGGATTTTGCACATGTTGTGTATTTTTTTTTTTTTACATATTTGCATGTTCAATTGTGTTCAAGAACAACATAATCTATCTCAACATATCTTTTGAGAGTTAACTTTTTAAGTTTGCCCCAACTTTTCAGAGGAACATCCTATTCATAATAGATCTTTGATTAGCCTGGGCTTGAATATGAGACATAGAAAAGCCGTATGTTGATTAAGTAATTAGCGTATGGTATTTTGATATCTTTGCAGAGTTTATTACATCACATCTCTCTTGAATAGATGTTCCTAGACTGTCTGACATTTGCCTTCATGTTTCCCTTCCCCTCCCTTTTGATCTCTCCACCTCATGAAGAAGTACTTTAATTGGGACCTTTAGTAAACAGACAACACCCACAGCCTGACTTCTTCTCCTCAGATGGGTGTTGTGCTTTGGAATATGGCAGTTGAACCTCTCTTTTAACAAGCTCATAGATAAACGCCACATGACTAGCATGACCTGCTCTTTTCTCTCTGTAATCCCTGTCCTGGCTCATTCATTTATCTACGTCAAAACACATTTTTATTTGGTGACTTAGGACGATAGTTTCACCTTTTTCTCAGGGGAACCTTTTTGTCTGAAAATCTGATTTTCAGGGATTTTTATGGGCTAGAAAAAGATGTCTACCTTTTCTTTAGACATCTTTTGAGATGTGTTGCAAGAAGTTGGCTGCGAAGGGGTGAGCTTCCAAAGCTCTCTCTCCAGCAAAATGTGTGCTACATTAGGCATGTATGCATATGTTGGAGTAGGAAAGGCAGACAGAAAGGCTGGTTTGTGGGAGGGTTTTAAAACAGCCATGGAAGTCTCATTTCAGAGAGAGACCAGCTCTCTCTGCATCCACCGAGGTAATTTATATATATTTTTTTATATATATAATATGTTGAATTAAATAAGTAAAAGATAGATAGATAGATAGATAGATAGATAGATAGATCTAAAGGTAAGAAAAGTAATGCACCTCAGTGACTGATTGGAGCGTATGCCTGTCATTCAAACCTAATCATCTACCATACATTGCTGAGACTTGTGAAATCTTAAATGATACACTGTAACCTATATAGACTGTCTTTTGTGGGCCCACTTTAATCTCCTTTGTGACCAAGCTTCTGGTCCTAAACCACAATTTGAAAGCCAGTAGCTCAGACCACATTCCCCAGCAAATGAGATGGAGGCCCAAGCAGCTGGCAATACATTGTTTGTTGTCAATTATTATTGGCATTTGTGCAGGATGGGGAAAGCAGTGCTTTTTGAACACCTGAGGTGCTGGTAGTATGGATTACTTTTAGACATATTGACCTGATGTATTGACACATTTGTCATGGTCCCATGTGAAGCTGCAGGCTTTTGTAGACATTTGCTTCTGTGCTCTTTATGCTTGATGTTTTGGTGAAGATGTGGACATAAATAAATAATTAAAATGTGTGTGTGTGTGTGTGTGTGTGTGTGTGTGTGTGTGTGTGTGTGTGTGCACGCACGTTACAAGGCCTTGCATCAGTTTTTATGCCTTTGCAGTGCTACAAAACAGGCCGCTTGTATTTGACTCTGACTCCTCCATCTTACCCGCCTTAAAAAATAGCTTTCTTTTACGCTGTGTACCCCCTGCTGCTCTCTCTGTCTACAGCGCTTTTTCTTCCTCCTCTTTTCTCCTCTCCTCCATTCCCTCCTTACACTTCTCCGCTTCAGTGTTTTCTCTCAAACTCAAAGCATCATAATCCCGGGGCTCAACTATGTGATCTCGTTCAAACAGGCAGCAATAATAAAGATGTCATTCAGGGTAGCCACAGCTGCGGCTTCCTCTCAGTGCGGATTCCTGTCCAGTTCCAAACCCACAAGTCCTGTGCGTGCCAGGATAATGATGCTTGTTAATGATACTCAATGATACTTGAGTAATGAGCTTAGCTGACTTCCTCAACTATGTTACAGTAACACCTTCTTTTATTGATTTTATTTATGTTTTATTATCCTTACGTACCTATTTTATCTTTCTTTATTTATTTTTTATGTAATTTCATGAGTTGATAATGTCATTTTACCTGACAAACTATGTTTTTTTAATGGGTTTTTTTAAGCACATTGAATTTGCCTTTTGTATGAAATGTGCTATATAAATAAAGTTTGCCTTGCTTATGTTTCACACACCCTCTAAACACCTACACCAATGGGCTCAACCATGTGATCTGGCTCAACTGGCATCAGTGTTACAGGCATCATTCAAGAAAGGGTAAAGCATGAATTAAATCAAGTTCTTCAACTTTGTGACATCTGCATGTGGTGGTTTGTGTATGTAAAGTGCACATATATAATCATGTATACTGTGCATCCCTGTTTGTGTGTGTGTGTGTGTGTGTGTGTGTGTGTGTGCACCTTCAATATTTGTGTCCTTGTACGTTTTCTTCTATGTGGACATAAATAAATTATTAAAATGTGTGTGTGTGCGTGTGAGCGTCCATGTATGCCTGTGTGTGCAAAGGAGCAGCTGTGTGTTGTCTGCTCCTGCAAAGCTATTACCTCAGCGCCCCTTCTTCAGCGGTCCAAACACAGCAGCAGTGCTTTTATTGATGAAGATTACCTATCAATAATTCAAGGAATCAATTTAAGCGGCTTCAACTCCATTACGCAGTCCTGTCTAAACGTTCACATTTAACTTCATTTAGCATGATCATGCAGGTTCTCGATCCGTAATTGAAGTTGTATATGCAAAGCGGAAGGATCGGAGAGGCTGGGGTTGCCAATTCTATCGTCATCCCTCCTTCTGGGGAATCCAATTCTGCTTTCTCCCCCCTAGCAGCATGCATTATAGATCAATACTCAATACATCACAGCCCACATCCCAGTTACTCAGCACTGCTCTGTTATCTGTCAGCAGGATGGCTGCCTGTTGATACTGTAACCGCGCAACAGGTTTCCAAAGAGACAGAGTGGTTAACCTGCGAATTAAAGATTCATATTTTCTCTAATTAGTGTGCAGTTATAGGCAGTGAAAAGACTGAATACTGTTTTCAGACCTGATTTGATTAATTATCTCAATTAATTTGGAGAAATTATGAGTATGAATTATAGTTGTTATTCAGACATTTCAAATACTTCATGAAAAAGAGAACTGCATTGAATTGTTCTCTGTCAGCAGTGCTTCATTTGTCTCAAGCTGGAGCCAAATCCAACAACCTGACTAGTATCAAGGTTAATTAAATAGACAGCTATGCCAAAATTTGTGACGTTCTGGTGCTGTCTTAGTACACATAAGGAAAAGACTAACTGTGTAAATATTGACAAAAGATATTTCTGGTTAAAGATTGTGGATTGATAAAGCTATTCAAGTGGCAACGGGTGCCAGAAAGGATTCTGTCTTTGCTACAGAAGTCAAGTGTGTCTTCTGCTTGTATGTCTGTTTTCTGTTGAAAGTTAGCCAAGCAGGTGCACTGAAGTGAATGGAGAGACTGAAAGATCCATAAACACTATAAGATATTGGGAATGGGTACTTTTTTAATAAGCAGAGGAAACAGAATAAGATGATTTATCATAGCCAAAGAGCAAAATGAGGTAGAAAAAGGGAGAAATAGATAGAGAGAACAACACAGTCTTTATGATACGATACGATTCGATACGATATAACTTTATTATAAGATTTGTCTCATAAAATTTTGGGAAATGTGAACAAACTGTGAAATGTGAATTGGGAATTGAACACTGGTTGAAGGAGTTAAAGCTAAATGTATTTTCCCATCCATTGTCAATGTCAAACCTAACCAAATCCTTTCATGGTGGCAAAATGTATTTCCCACATGTATTTGCACTTTAAGGAGACTGTCCTCCCCCAAAAAACGACCCCATAGGTCGTTAGTTCCTACCCTCTAATACGACCCACAGGAGCGTTTCCTAAATTAGCGCCCCTACCGGTGGCAGGAGATGGCTACGTTGGTCTACATTGGACGCAGACCAACGCAGACCTATCTTAAAATATTGCATTTTCCACTGAGAATAAAAGGAAAGTCAGCCATTTTTGTTTTTTTCGCCACAGAGAAACTTGACAGTCACGTGACGTGGACGCAGACCAACGCAGTAGTGTTGTAGTCGAGACCACCTAAACCGAGACCGAGTCAAGACCAAGACCAGAGCGTATCAAGTCCAAGTCAAGACCAAGACTTTGAGGGGGCGAGACCGAGTCAAGACCAAGACCGAAGGGGGGCGAGACCGAGTCAAGACCGAGACCAGACCAATGCGAGTCCATTTTCAAGACCATGTAATCAGAGTGATGGCTCAACATTTACACCATTTCTCTGCTAAAATTCAAAAAGAAAGAAAGCATTATTTAGGAATTTAAGTAAAATACAAATGGATGTACAGTATGTACTCAGTGACAGAAGGCAATCCTTTAAAACATTGCAATTCGATTTCACTGACCTTTGGAAAGGCTCAAGACAGTGGGCAGAATGAAACAGAAGTGTTAAAACACCCTGAGCAGATAGCTTCACTAAAACATTCAAAATTATTATCAGGTTATAGCTGACCCTTGCTTTTATGTCACAAGGTATAATTATTTTGATTCCTGAGATGAGAAGAAACATAAACTTACTGTCATGTATAGGCTACAAATTGTTTTTATGTTATAGTGTTTTGACTTTGACCAATGTGACAACTTGCCCCGCTCTCCCCTACTCAATCTGCCAGAGCCCCGCTGTGCAGACGAAAGTGAAACTTAAAATTCCACAATTTACTCGCCTGTGTTAGTAACGGTTTACACAGTAACCTGATAACACGTCTTCTGCTGCACTAACACGTCTTCTGCTGCAGACTTTAACGGTAACGTTATTACCTTGTGGAATTTAAGCCTAACATTAGTGAAATTATAATTTAACCGATAACTGTGTCGCAATGCTTTAATGCAGCGCGTTTATTTGAACGCGCCATGTGCCTGTATAGAATTGGTGCTTGTTCTTAGAACTGTTTTGCAAAACTCTCTGTGATTTCTGTAGGCAAATTGTATTATTCTCATTCTCTCCTCCTCAGCCACACATGGTGCTCTCTCCCCCTGTATCCTGCGTTCTCTTTCTTGGCACAGCTCAGAGGGGGGTGAGTGAGGGTGGCAGCGTTTAATGGTTAATAAACTTTCAAACTTCAAATAAGCCAAGTTATCGGTTGCAATTTGAAGGGGAAAGTTTTATATCCAATCACAGTAAAAAATAAATAAATCAGACAATGCACCGGCAGGTAATGATGTTACTGCACTTGTGGTCTTGACTGGTCTTGAAATAAAATTCCGAGTCCTCTTTGTCCGAGACCGAGTCAAGACCGAGTAAAAATGCAGTCGAGTCCGAGACGAGACCGAGACCATCACAATGTGGTCTTAAGACCGGTCTCGAGACCAAGACCGATCTCGAGTACTACAACACTACAACGTAGCCATCTCCTGCCGCCGGTAGTGCCGCTAATTTAGGAAATGCTCCTATGGGTCATATTAGAGGGTAGGAACAAACAACCTATGTGGTCGTATGGGTTGGAGGACTTGTTGATTTTAAGACATTGTGCTCATTTCACAGAATTTGGGGAAATCAGGCTTGAGAGAGATAGAGAGAGAGAGAGAAAGAGAGAGAGAGGAATCAATACTTAACCTGGAGGCAGAACAGAAGGCTAGCCTGTTCCTCTTCTAAGTGAACAGCACTGCTCATGATGTTACACACACATCACGCCGTCAAGGTGAGTTTTGAGCCTCCGTGTGTGTGTGTGAGTGTGTGTAAGGCTTACGTTTGTTGCGGGGGGGGGGGGGGGGGGGACCAGGTGGCACTCCAGGTGTGTGGGAGGAAGTAAACCTTGGCAGACAGATACGATGGGCACAGTGTTCAAAGAGGACACACATACAGACATACACACACACTCATCCGCACAAAATATCTGAGCCTATTGCTGATCAGGAGCACGAGTTCTCTAACCATCGCTAATTTAAGTACAGAATCTCCAAAGGGGCACAATGACACTCTCTGCACTTTTGTGACCATAGCATTGGAGTGGCAAGAACATGAGTGAGTGCAACATAAAAGAGCCGGTCCTCATCTTAAAAAGACCAGTGGACCTACCAGATGTGTGGTAACACCAAGTCCCAAGCACATACTGCAACTGTTGTTTCTGCCGCAATGAAATCCGCAGGTGGGATGAGTAAGTCTGGATGATACATTTTGTTCTGGCGTTGAAAAAACTGCCTGGCTGATAGGGCTGCTATCATTAAAAGTCAAAATTTAAAAACTTAGAATGCCCAATTGACACAATATTTGCTACATATCCAGCAATCCTTACAACAAAATGTAATATCTCAGATACTGGTCTGATTTTGTTGAAACTTGATGATGCTTGTTGTTACTGACTGACCGAAAGGGTGCTTGCATCATTTGTGGGGGGAGATATTTTTTTATTTATTTGTTTGTTTATTTATTATGTTTTTGTTTTTTGGGGTATTTTTGCCTTTACTAGACAGTTGAAAACAGAAAGAGACACAGAAAATTGAGGGAAAGAGAGGGGAGTGACTGAGAAAGTGTCGCAGGATTCAAACTTGTCAGTTACACAGTATGCACCTTAGCAAGCTGAGCCACCAGCCTCTTCTTTATCATTTTTCAAAGTATTAAAAAAGTTGTTCTCGCCCAACTGAGGTTTTTAATATGTTGATTTTGTTTTCTTTTTGAGCAAGAAGCCCTGTGCCTCAAAGGTCTTGCTTGGAGTTCCAGTATACCACTCTGATAACAGTGAGTGTGCAACGCTCCTTTCTGGCCCCAGAGAGAGCCGGGTCTGTAGACCTGGCTCTCTCTGGGGACCAAATATCCAAAAGTACCAAATATCCAAAAGTGTCCTACAGCTAGGATCAGATCACCACAGCTCTTTTGTAATTCAGTGGAACAAATACAATCTTGGTCCTAACTCTACCTGAGCTCACATTATCTGCACAGCTTCTCTATTGCTATTTCTGACCCTGTTCCTGGAGGGATTCCCGTGGGTTCCCCAACACATTCCTGCTCCCTCTTTCTCTGATAGATTATCCATTCAGGCAACCATCCCAGAATCATTCCAGCCAGATCAATGGGAATTAAAGAGAGTGATTGGAAGTTGGAGAGAGTTGTGTCAAACAGATTCCCTTAACATGAAAGGAACAGATGAGAGAATAGATGTGGATTTCGCGGTGAAAGGGCAATAATCTGACAGTTTGTGGTCAAAGGTATAAAGACACCTATTTGCCGCCTATTACACATTAAGGTTTAAGCAGGAAGGAGGCTTCACAATCAGTCCAATACACAGTTCTTTTATGTGGCTGCCCACCATGCATACAATTCTGGATCCTGTGGCTCAAACATATTGAGATTAAACTAATCAGGTGTGGCTACTGACCATCTGTGATGTTATTTTTGGCAATGATCACAATTTACCCCAGGGTTGAGCCAGCCATGGAAATGGAAAGATAAAAAAGAAAGCAAAAACAATTTGGCATATCAGCCATTATTTTGTCCATAATGTTGCTGCATGATAAACCTTATAGTACAGCCTTATAAAACATTTTCAATGGAACTTCGATTTACTAGTAAAATGTTTTCTCCATGAAAACACTATGGATAAATCCAACATATGCAACAGCTACATTGCCACAAAATGCATCTGCAGCTAAATTAAGCACAAGTGATCCTGTTTCCTAATTTGAAATAAATCAGCTTCAGCTTCATTCACTGTCCTGGAGACATATCATATGCACTCATATGATCACAGTCACGCACGCATGATCACAATCACACACACACAGAACAAAGTACACAAAATACTTCTGCTCTGTTTTTTTTCTTTCTCTCTCTCTTTCTCAACTGAAAATATCCTTGGGGCTTCCTCTCCCACTATCAAACAATTGTTTGTTCTCATTATCATAACTCATTAATCCTGATCAGACTCAATCCCACTATCTTTTTCACTGTCTCTTTCTCTTTCTCTCTCTCCCTCGTACACACACTCACACACATTTGTTTGTTCCTCTATTCATAATTCATGGGTTTTGATCAGACAGAATGTTTGATAAGGTTTACAGTCTGGGCTTGCCCAGGCAGAGAGGGAGACGACAAAAATAAACAGTCATAAATATATACATGATAATACCCACCGGATGATGTAGGAGGCAAAGTTGATGTAATGATACAGTGTGTGTGTGTGTGTGTGTGTGTGTGTGAGGGAGAGAGAGAGAGAAAGAGAGAGTGTATGGTGTGTGCAGGTTGTGTGAGGTGTGTGTGTATGTGTATGAGAGAGAAGGAGCAAGAGAGATTGATAGAAAAAGTAAATCCACCGTAAAAATAAAGACTAATCCAAAGTGAGTCTAATGGATAACTGGTTAAAAATGAGTAAACAAACTCATCACTCTCTTCATAATAAGGTGCCTGGAAATGTCTTGCCATACAAATGGTATCCAAAACAGGTCACAAGTGTTTTGTTGACATGGAGATAATGTAGGATAAATATGAGCTAGGAAGTAGAGAGATGGAAAGAAAGAAAGAAAGAAAGAAAGAAAGAAAGAAAGAAAGAAAGAAAGAAAGAAAAAAAAAAGAAAAAAAGAAAACATAATTCCTCAGTAACTCAGTTTGATAGGCTGGTAAACCAGAGTAACCAAAACAAATCTGAAGTGTTGTGTTGAGAGAGAGAGAGATGGAGATAAGAAAGAAAGAATGAAAGCATGAAAGAAAGAAAGAAAGAAAGAAGTGAGACAGAGGGAGAGAGGCAGGCAGATAACCAGTCAGAGAAGTATAGGGAGACAGTAATTAAGAAGAAGAACTCCTATCTGGTATTTCTGTGGATGTTTTGATGTGTGTCTCTTTGTATGTGCGTGTGCGTGTGTGTGTGTGTGTGTGTGTGTGTGTGTGTGTGTGTGTGTGTGCGTGCGTGTGTGTGTGTGTGTGTATTCTCTCTGTGCTCTGAAAATGATAACCAACTGACTGTCTGAAGAGCATGGAAATAGACACACGCTCACTTTCTGTCACTGACAAGTTGATGTGAGTTGACGCCATGGTGTGTGATAAAGTTTGCCCCCCCCCACCCCCAAAAGATAAAGGATCGCAAGAGTGTAGCTTCCTGTGAGAACACAGCATGGAGCTTCTTTCTCTCACCCTTACACACACACACGCACACTTGCAGGTTTCAGGAAAGTAAGGAGAGACATCTGAATGAGATAGAAGAGAGACATTGATTTTATGTGTGCATTTCTTCACTTTCATTGCAGAGAAGTAAATTTTCTCATTTTGTTTTTGCTTTGCCTGTCTCCATCTCATATTGTCTCTCTCTATTGAACATGTGGAAAGAAAGAAAGAAAGAAAGAAAGAAAGAAAGAAAGAAAAAATAATTCCTCAGTAACTCAGTTTGATAGGCTGGTAAACCAGAGAAACCAAAACACATCTGAAGTGTTGTGTTGAGAGAGAGAGAGATGGAGATAAGAAAGAAAGAATGAAAGCATGAAAGAATGAAAGCAAAAAAGAAAGAAAGAAAGAAAGAAAGAAAGAAAGAAAGAAGTGAGACAGAGGGAGAGAGACAGGCAGATAACCAGTCAGAGAAGTATAGGGAGACAGTAATTAAGAAGAAGTCCTATCTGGTATTTCTGTGGATGTTTTGATGTGTGTCTCTTTGTATGTGCATGTCAAGGTGTGTGTGTGTGTGTGTGTGTGTGTGCGCGCGTGTGTGTGTGCGTGCGTGTGTGTGCGTGTATTCTAACTCTGCTCTGAAAATGATAACCAACTGACTGTCTGAAGAGCATGGAAATAGACACACGCTCACTTTCTGTCACTGACAAGTTGATGTGAGTTGACGCCATGGTGTGTGATAAAGTTTGCCTTTTTCCCAAAAAAAAAAAAAAAAAAAGGATCGCAAGAGTGTAGCTTCCTGTGTGAACACAGCATGGAGCTTCTGCAACAGATTCTCTCTCTCTCTCTCTCTCTCTCTCTCTCCCCCTTTCTCACTCTCTCTTACTCTCTCTGTCTTTCTCTCACCCTTACACACACACACGCACACTTGCAAGTTTCATAAAAAAAGAGAGGACAGGAAAGTAAGGAGAGACATCTGAATGAGATAGAAGAGAAACATTGATTTTATGTGTGCATTTCTTCACTTTCATTTCAGAGAAGTAAACTCAATCTTTTTCCTCACTTTGTTTTTGCTTTGCCTGTCTCCATCTCATATTGTCTCTCTCTATTGAACACATACACACAAACACACACACACACATTCACAGGCACACTTGTACATCTGCATTTGATCCTGCAAACAAACATTCCAACAGAAATAGAGTTTCATCCTTTCGGCTTATGCAAGGATTGCGATATATACCAAGGCTTATATGGAAATCCATTCCAAGAGAAAAGGTAGGGAGCTAGTATAAATGTAAAAAAGGCAACTTTTACTGTGAAAAAACAAAGTGTGGTGACGTTTCTCATTTATTTATTTATTTCTCTGTTTTTCCGTTAAGACTGTTCTTTCTCCAACTGCGCTGGCTTTTGAACACAGAAACACATTAGCAACAGAAAGTTGAGGAAAAATCTGTTAATTTTCCCCTCATTTACGCTTGGTCCCTTTAAGGCAAAGCTGAAAGGGAAGAGGACATGTGGCTCTGGCAGAAAAGAACATATGGCATCTGCTCTAGTGGAAAAACTTAATATGGGGTAGAGTATTGGCAACCATCGCCTCGCTAGCATTAACATGCTGTCAGAGTTGTTTTGGCCGAGCACTAAGTGGAGCACACTTGCCAAACACAATTCTCAAGAGTATCACGTTATGTCCCTTCCCACTTGCCATCCATCCTTGACCGTGTTATCAGTGCTTCTCGAGAATGGGGAGGTTACAAACACACTGGGGCACATCAGTTTTTCAGATCCCCAGCCAAAGATCCGGTCAAAGGCATCTTGCTGACTTGGTGAGTAGGCTAAGTAAAGAAAAAAAGAAAAACAGGGAACTACATTTCCAGGAGTGAATGTGTGGGCTAGCTGTAAGATACTGGAGAAGTAGTAGAAGTAGCAACAGCAGTAGTAGCAGTATTAGTAGTACTTGCGAGAGTGTTGCTAGATGCTATAGTCATTCTTCGGGTGTTAGAACTGTAATTTGTTACTATGTGATTACTAGTGGTTGCTATGGTGTTATTAGGTGGTTGCTAGGTGATTACTCATGTTTGCTAGGAGGTTGTTAGGTGATTACTAGTGGTTGCTAGGATGTTACTAGGTGGTTGCTAAGGTGTTAGGTGGTTGGTAGATGAATAGTAGCAGTTAATAGGTGGTTACTAGGGGGTTGCTAGTTTTTTACTAGGTGGTAAATAGGTAGTTATTAGGGTGCACTGTAGACAAGAATAGTTGAAGGAGTAGAAAGAGGAAGATTAGTAGGAGGAGTACTTAAAGCAGTGGCGTGCAGGAGAGCGATATGGGCAGTAAATTAGCTAAAGTCACTGACCAGGGCCGGGCAAAGCTATGAAATGCTGCCTACCCAAACTTTAACATTACTATCAAAGCCAAAGAACAAAACCGTTTTTATCAACTATTTCATGTGTTACCATGCCAACACATCACATCAACATTGTTGGGCCAGGCCATGAGGTTGAACAAAAGAAAACTAGTTAAGACAATACAGTGAACAGCCATTTTGAGACAGACTATATTAAAGGTTCGGTTATTGGTCCCTTATTCCAGGGTGGTGCCCTGTTTATATTGACTCCCGTCAATAATTTTATGAATATTAATAATTCCACGATTATTAGTTATTGATTGCTAATAACCAAACCTGCCCCTATCAAAGCCCAACAACATGTCCATGCGAGTTCAAGTTTTCAGTATACCGGCACATGAATGAATCATTCAACACAGCAGTATCTAAGTACGGCAAGCCCCGAGGGGAAAAACACAAGTCGGCACATGACACAAAACTACACAACCGCTCAAGACAAGGACATACAGTTGTCATACTGACACAAACAATATTATTTGTTTGTTCAGTGAAAACATGTCTATCAACTTTTCGTCTCTACAACAAAACAAAGTTATTTTGTGGTAAAGTACCGCAGGCACAGTGTCATTTTCAGGCTGTCAGCGACGAGCAGCAACTCCAGCATTCAGTATTGCTGCCGCGTCAAGTCGAGTTCCAGTAGCCTATTCCGTATGCGGACCCGAATGACCGGCTGGCTCAATGAGGAAGTAGTACTACATTGTTGAGCGAGCCGTTCAGTCGGGTTCTCAAGATACTGAATACTGGAACGACTCGACATGGAAGTATCGATGCTGCTTGCCTCGGACATACGAGTAGTAAGAGTAAGAGCATTAGTAGTAGTAGTAGGAGGAGTAGTTGGAGCAGTCAGAAGAGCAGAACAAGGAGTTGAAAATATTAATAAGAGTAGAATTGAGTGGAAGGAGGAGTAATAGTAGGAATGGAGGGGCTAGGAGGAGGAAAAGTAGTTGGTGGAGATGTGGTAGTGAGAGGAGGAGAAATAGGAGCAGTAGTACTGGAAGTCTGTGAAGTGCATTGAATACCATGAATTTAATTGAAAAAAAAAAAAAGAATTACGAGAATCAAAAAGTTAATACATCTGCACATCTCCTTAAGTACCTGAACGTTTGAAAGTTTAGGAGAGTTTTGAGCTTAAAGTATGTGGAATTAGTTAAGAGTTTTTCTAAAGAGTCTTAAAGAAATCAAATTAAATAGTGGGAACACCACAAGCTAGCTTTCAGCTACCCCACTAATATGTAAGATTAAAGCAGGATAGGGGGAAAATGGCTGTGGTACACTACAGAGTGCTCATGAAGAGATGATATTTGGAAGTCTGATGAAGGGTGATGAGGTGTATTACAGAATGTTAAAATACAGAAGGCAAGTGAAGGTTAGACTGGGGCTCTTTGAATATCTTTGCTTCTCATTACACATTTTTCAGGGTTGAAGGCAACTCCAACCTTGTGACTCTGAGAACAGAACACTTTTTTAATTACTGCCTGACCCATGCTAGTACTCTGTGTGTGTGTGTGTGTGTGTGTGTGTGTGTGTGTGTGTGTGTGTGTGTGTGTGTGTGTGTGTGTGTGCGTGCGTGTGCAATTCATATCTGTGTATTTGTGTGGTTTTGTCTATATCTCTCAGTGTATGCACATATGTGTTGTCATGAGTGTGTGCACATCTGCTTGTAAGCTTGTGCATCTACAGGTTACATGTGTTTGTGTGCATCTATATATACAGATCTTTTAACTTGGCCTTATGTAGAAATTAAGAAAGTTAGCCAGCCAAAGTAAACTAACATTCATCATTATCCAGATTATTAAGCCTGCTTTTTTGTTTCATATTAAGGGAGCAGAGGCAGGAATGGATGACTGGACAAAGGGAAGGAAAGTACACTACAAAAAATGTCCATCATAACAAATCTAGTCTAGTCCAGGGGCGCATTCACACCCAGCATGTTTAGAGGTGTTTATTCAAACTGGATGTTTACTTATTCATTTGGGCAGGTGAAAACTGAACTTTGAATGCACCAAATAACCGCACCGAGACCCCCTAAAAATGTAGGTCTCTGCCCTCTTCAAAGCAAACTGTGGTGCAGTTTGTTAGGAGCGCAAATGGAATCTGAACCAACTATAGGAAACAACTCAAAAATGCAAGATTTTATGGGTATTAGACATGGATGTTGACATCTGATATCCAGCAGTATGAACCGAGGGCAAACCAGTCTGGACTGACACTCATATTCAGTTATTTCTTTAAGTGTTTTTAACTAGTTTGTGAGATTTTTCTTTTTTTTTTGCCAGATATCTCCTGGTATTTGTGCAGGGGGGGATGGCACATTTGTCATTATCTACTCAAGACCAAACCTTGCGAGATAGAGGTCACGCCCTGTCGCATACACAAACCCTGCACAGTCATGGTGGCCTCACCACCCGAGTTTGTACTGGCTTGAGGATGAGTAGATAATGACCGAATTTTAATTTTTGGGTGAACTATTAATTAACTATTAAAATAAGTAGAAAAAAATGGACAATATCTGATGATAATTCCCCTTACTTCCAAAGCAAATTAAACTTGTTTTAAGAATTTGAAGTGAAATTATCTTGACACTAGTCTAGTGAACTGCCTTATTTTAAAACAATTAAACAAATGAAACTGCATTGGAAACAAGTAAAATTATGTCACCTCATTGGCTGATTTAATGCGTTTTAAGACTCAACACTAGACTAAATGACTTGTCAAGATGGACACATTTTGCTGTGGATAGGAAGAGCAGAGAGAAAGAATGACAGCCTTAGAGGAGATAAGTGATAACGGTTAAGTCTACTTATCGTCAATATGATTGGCTGTAAATATCAAATGTTTAACAGTTTGTTGATGTTGCTGTGCTGTGGACCTTTTGACCCACCACAACGGCTGAATGAGATGGCTCCCTAGGAAACAAATTGCCTCTCTGCTTGTCATTATCACATTAACTCTGCATCGGCTGTCAACAAAGGGCCACAAGAACACACACGCATACGCACACACGCGTCCGCACACACACATATACACGCGCGCCTCGCCTTTCTTCTCCTTGACTAATCTCCAAACAAAGCTGTGAATGTTAGCCTCTAAAATCCTTTCGCTTTGAATTTTGTTGAAAAATCCCCAGAGAGGAAAAAAGAAGGACGGTGGAAGCAAAGAAAGAGATGAGAAGAGGAGACGGGCGCTGGCCAACTCCTGCTGAGACCTCTTTGATAGATGTGGGGTTTGTCGAAGAGGGAGTTCAGTTCATTTGCAAATCTCTCCACACGGGCTGTGGACATATGTGTGTCTATTTTTAATGCGTGAATATGTGTGTGTCTATATTTTCACTCATTTCTAATCGTATATGTGCATACATGCTCACATTAGGCCAATGCAGTGCTCTTTTTATATGCTGGTGTGCATCTTTGTAAGTAATAAAAGCACATACAGTTTTGTTCTCTCTTTCATTCGCTTATTTTGGGAAGTCCTCATTATCCGAACGCTGCGGTCCTTATTGTGTAATCTCTCTTGTATCCTTTAAAGAGCCATTAGATTACCTTGATGTTTCACAATACAGCAAATTAGGCTTACTGGAATCCCACCACTAATAAGATTAGGACTCCCGTTTTACCATTGAAAAAAAGTCAAGAAAAAGTGGGATTGTGCAGTTCCTCTGCTAAACTGACAAAGCTGGGGAGTCCTGGTTTTACCCTCTCTGCTTGAGAAAGAAGCAGTTAGATCCCTCTATATTGGGGCCAGATTTAAAAGAATGGAGCAAAACAGGGTGAGCTGCATTTTTTATCAGCTCCTCCATCCCCTGCTCTGCCTTACATCAGAAGAGGAGAGGAGAGAGAGCAGAACAGAAATGAGTGAACAGACGAGAATTACCAAACACTGGAAATAAGGTGAAAGAAATAGACATAACCACACATACACATTCACTGGCACATACACTTTTTCTCCCACTCCTGCATAAGATGTGATGTGTATAGCTTCCACACGTTGTAATCAATATATGTTGAAGTGCTCTCTTTGCATGTTTTCCTGTAACTTCATTGTTTTTTTTGTAACTTCACCCAACGTTTGGTGTGCCATCTGCCGTCTCATATCTGGATTGTATCCAGATATCTTTTAGCTGGATTACATTTGCACGTGGCATTCAAATGCTTCTCATGCATCCACATTAGGATCAGAATTCTCTTTCCCTTACCAGATTGTCATGTACGTCGCTTCCTCTCGTAATATTTACAACCTTTAAAATTGACAGTAAATACCTTGTCTTGCTTGTTAGTATGTTACTGTCCGAGCTGCCTGTTTGTTTTGCTTGTGCTTCCTGGCTGGATCCATGTGCAAAACTTTATTTCCATTAACGTAGTTCCTATATGTGGATTGAAGACGCACTGCATTTACCCTACTTTCGTAATGTGGTCAAATGTGTCCCCTCGGTGGTGATCATGCTGTCACATATATGACACATATTGATAAGACACGTGATTTTCAGTGCTTCTTGGGTGCCTTTATACCTGGATTTTATATTTTTTGGCGTTATCCGATCACAATCCAGTCACCCAGGATGCATGTTAATGCCAGGTGTAAAGGAGGCCTATGTGACGCAGTCCTCAAAGTGAAAGGAGAGGGAGGTCAGAGGGACAAGGGGGGCCCAAGGCAGTTTTAGAAGCTTCTGTACAAAGCCAGTTCAGAAACCCCTTCACCTCTGACCATTCATGCTAATATCTGCACCTTCTATTTGTGTCTGTAAAAACAGGATAAAAGGGGACTGTTCGGCACCCAAGGTTACAGAGGTAATGAGGAGACAGGCAGATCTCTCTCTCTCTCTCTCTTTGTCTCTCTCTCAAATTCAAATAAGCTTTATTGGCATGAATGGTAATCAACCGTTATTGCCGTTATCTCTCTCTCTCTCTCTCTCTCTCTCTTTCTATTCATGCAACTAAACTTTGAACATCAGACTTGAGTCTCACTTGGTAAAGTCATCGTTATTCACAACAATGAATTGCACTAATGAACTGGCATCACTGGTCAGGCCACATGACTATGATTTTTACTTAAGTCAGGCCAGAATAAACTGTTATCAGATCAGAACTCCCGTTCTTAATACATTCAGGCCACCTCCTATCTCCTCTCCTACCAAAGTCCTATTTACTTCAAGTGATGGGCTTCTTACTTGAAAAGTAGTAGTAGTGATATATTACTCATTTCAAAACTTATGTTATTACATTGTTACCACTTGTTATATTTATTTTCTGTTGCACCCCCCAAAGAAATGATTGCATCCTCAAAAATCAGGAAAATTCAATTGCCCTGCCTGTGCACTTCTGTGTGAGTGATCAGGGTAGCCAAAATGGTATTGATGTACTAAGTTTTTGGCATCCTTTTCCTTCATAAAATCAAAGTAGCGGGCATATTTTCACCCAGAGGAAAAACAAACAAACATCAAAAATTAAAAGTCAAGGCAGAACCATACCTACATAGCCTCTTTG
Source organism: Centroberyx affinis (assembly GCF_046629955.1). Lineage (NCBI taxonomy): Eukaryota > Metazoa > Chordata > Actinopteri > Beryciformes > Berycidae > Centroberyx > Centroberyx affinis. The sequence continues at coordinate 25,313 of NW_027283245.1, read as the reverse complement.
AAAACCAGTGGGTGCAGCTTCAAGATGACCCATGTTGAACTGGAATATAATTTTTAGCAATATGTTTCTACATCAGTGAACCCAAACGAGAGGACATGACGGACATGAAGAGTTTGGTGCTTGAAGAGTAAAGACTATTAAGATTTAACTACTCAGTCTGTCTACAGATCTTTGATGATGCAAGAAGTAGTACTTTCAGCAGCCTGCTTTACATGAGCATGCACCGTCCTAACATCTAATCAGATACAGACTGTAAAGATTGCTTCAAGCAACCTGATATGTTAAACTCAGTGATTGGTGTTCAAAGATGGGTGGAAGAGAGATGAGACGATGCACTTATGAGGTGCTCACACATGGCGGTGGGGGGGATACAGGTAGAGGCTTTGCTGTTGTCATAAATCTGCAAATAACCACAGCTAGCGCCATCATGGAGGTCCAGTGGAGAATTGGCTTACACAAATAATATCTAAATATTTAAAAACGGAAAGAAAGAAAGTCAATTTTGTCAGATAGATAAGGTAGATTTGTTTCTGAATTTAGGTTACTGTGACATAGTAAACTGTCCTTAGACCCAGCTGCTTTGATGCTAGTGCACTACAAGTTGTCAGCTCAGTTAATCTAAACAGACAGTTGGTTTTTGGCTTTGTTAGCTAACTAACTACCCAGCAAGTGAATTTAGCAAACCGAATGATGTTAATGTTCTCATGCTAATTGTACCCACTAGTTTCTACTAGATATGTTATCTGTGCAAATCTGACGTATTAATAACAACAAGACAGTGATAGTTAGCTGACCAGATACTATGGTTGCTGACATTATCCAATCACATGTATCAGTTCCCAGTCATAAACAGCACAGAAATTAGCCATGTCTACTGAATTTTATTGAGACATCCAAATTTAGAAACGCAACCAGCAGCTGTTGATAGCTACTGTTGCCCAAGAGCTGAGGACCTCCACTATGGCAGTGAGGCTGTGTTACATCACCTGAAAGCCCTTTATAGCTTCACTCGGGTAGGTGCCACTCCAAGGCTCAGCAATTTAACCGCAGTTTGAACTCGAGCAGACACAAACTCAATAAACCGGCAGTAGCATCATCTGTGGGGGAGACTGGCAGCTGCACTTCTTGTCACCTTGACAGATGAATGACACCAGTCCTTGTTATCCCATTGAAAGTCTATACTTCTATCATTTCTGTACCTCTTTCTTTATCCCTGTACCTCTCTTAGTCTCAATTTTCTTTATTTCTTTCTCTTGCTCCCTAACTCTGTCATTTGTCTTTATCTAGCTCTAGTCAGTTTTTTTTTTTTCTTGTACTTTTTGTAACTTCCTTTCCTCAAAACTGTACTCCTTACTCTGAGCTCTTTCTTTCGCTCTCTCTCTATTTCTCTTTCTCTTTCTCTCTGTTTTTTTGTCCTCACATCCTTTGGTTATCTGAGGACGTGGTAGCGTCATGTCTCAGGCCAGTGGAGGACTTTTAGAAGTCATACAGAGAGAGACTGTCATGGTCTCGCGGGCTCCTGCGCACGCACACACACACACACACACACACACACACACACACACACACAACGTTAAGCCCTCAGATTCCCCTCAAAGAGCTTCACTCCCACAAGACAAGATGCCACAGAGAGAAAACAAAGAGATGGGATGTTCTTTCTCTCCATCCCCATCTCTCTCTTTCTCTCCTCCTCTCGCTGTAGTCTTCAGTAGTCTCTGTAGTGCAGTACAAACATGCAGAGTGATCAAAGAGTCTGGGGTGTCAGAAGCGAGGGAAAAGGACGGACGTGTGTGGAAGAAAGATGAGGACGGGCGGCAGGAGAACAGAGCTGTCAATCAAACATTCAATCAAACTCAATGGAGCTTGTGCCCCAGTGGCAACTCAGTGGACTCCTGAGCTTACCTGGGGGACTATCGGTGTAGTATCATATATCATGCCTCCTGATATATTGCCCTTTCTGTTGAGTCAGCACATGACATGGCCGTTGTCTGATCTAGTTGTGTCTGTCTACCTGGTCATGACAAGGAAAAGTGAAAAATATGAAGTGAAATGTCAGTAAAAAGGGTGCATTCAAACAAGATTCATTATGAAAAAACTATCATTCAAACCAAATTAAGTTCCAACATCAAATTTAGAAATTTAGAAAGGGTGCATTCAAACAAGATTCATTATGAAAAACTATCATTCAAACCAAATTAAGTTCCAACATCAAATTTAGAAATTTAGCATTATGTGTTTTTACAAAGGCATTTTCTATTTGGCTGCATGCTTATATTGGTACTTAATGAATTCAAGAAAACTTGTGGTTTGAGTTTGTTCCAAAAGGAGTGAATTAATAAAGTTTAACTGATGGTAGTTTTATTCCAAAGCATTGCTCTGTGAATGGTGGAGTCACAGCACCCTCTTCAGGAACCAGAGACAGATACATTTTATATTCTGGGAGTGTGTGTGTGTGTGTGTGTGTGTGTGTGTGGTGTGTGTGTGTGTGTGTGTGTGTGTGTGTGTGTGTGTGTGTGTGTGCGTGCACATGTTACCTACAAGCATGTTTGTGTGTGTGTTGATACAAACACCAAAACAAATATGATGTATTTGCTTTTATTTATTTATTTAGCTATTTTTTCATTGTATTCAGGCTTGAAATGGCTCATTCAGCAGCTCCGAAAATTGAATTGTGCAAACAATCATCAGCTAAAGGGATGGATGACCCTGTTGGCTACATATTCACTATCCTTTTGGAGGAAATGCATTTTATTCAACATGACTGTGTAGACTTTGAAAACTAAGACCTACTTAATTTAGACAAAAAATATATATTTTACTTAGTTGTCAAGACGCCCGTACACAGCTTAAGATCAGGTGCCGGTTGGTTGCAGGAATACAAGACAGTCCATATAGAGGTATTATCCAACCACACACTGTTAGACTTTGTTAACTTACTTACATCTTTATTTTTTGTTAGCTTGAGAAGCGAACAACGCGTTTCGCTAGTTGCTTTCTCAGGTTTGCTCATTGATTGCACATATATTTTAGTTACTTTAGTACTCCTTGCCAATCCACTGCATCATCCAAGGGACATACAGCTGCAGGATGGGACATAAAGGTGTTTTCTGATAGGTTTGAGTCTGCCATGAATGATCAGCTGTAAAAATAAAGTAGAACAGAAAAACATGGTGTTGCATTTACAGGAGAAAAACAGCTAAAAAAAAATACATTTTTATGGTCCATTTACATGTGTAATTTGTAGGGTGCCAACCTAAATGCTGTTCTGACAGAGATATAGGCACAGAAACATTTTCCCATTACTTTGTGTAAGATAGTGATTCCTCTCTCCCTCCATTTTTCTTTTCCTCACTCCCTCCCTTGTTCTCTTCTTTCTCTTTTCAGGTTGCAGAAGCTGTCTTCCATGTGTCAGCACAGCAGGTCATGGTGTGGTGTTGTTGCTGAAACCCCCAGCATCTCTGGATGACCAACTCTACCATCACATAAGGTGTAATTGAAGAGGAGACACTGCACCAAGGCCTCTACCCTAGAGAGCACTATACTCTGCAGATGACCCTAGCTAACATAAGCCTGACTCTCATCCTAAATCTCATCCTAAATCTCTATTTCATTTCAATATTGTCATTGTCCTTGTTCAGAAAAATTGCTGCTTAGACAGGAAAACAGAACAATTAACATAAAATACTGTGACAAACAATAGCGTGCCAATACCGAATGGTAATTAATCAGTCCACAATCAATATGGAGGCCATGAGTAAAGGCCGAGAGCAGAAGCGGTAATTGGCAGTATGAGCAAATTCAGCTCATATGTATTGTGTTGAGCTGGGTAACAAAATATGGCACAAAAGAACTATTGTTCCTAATTTACTTGGAACTGCATTGTTTCACTTCAAGAAAGTCCTGGAAAATATGATTACCCGCCCAGGGTCTATGTGTAGGTAAGACTAACCCAACCCTTCAGATGTAGTAAGTAGAGCTTGACTCAATCCAAACCCCAAAGATTAACCTGAATTGAGTGTGAGTTTTAGTAGCGTTCTGTGGGTTAAAATCCAACCAAAACAAAAAAGTGAGAAATTCAGCCCAATCCGTCCCAGATCCATCAGTGCCAGTCGGGTCCCAATGGGCTTGAATATAAACGTCAAGTTGTAATAGCTTCTGAGGAACTGTAAACTGATAGCTTGTACTGTTCCAGAGAGATGACCTGACTGAAGGCACCTGTGTTGGTTTGGCCTGGGCTTATATAGTAAGCCTTCCCTCTGTCTCTTCAGATGAGACAAAGTCAAATTAACCATTGTATGTTAAGAAAGGTTAAATTTGTGATTAACAAACATCTTAGTGGCAAATGTGATTTGTGCCAAAATAGAGTCTGTGAAGCATGTGCAGTGCAAGCTCTGTGAAGAAAGGAATATGCTGAAGGAGCTAATATTTGGGAATTTCTGACTTTTCTTCAAAAACTTTGTTGGCAAGCAGAGAAAACCAGCTAGGGGTTAGAAAGAAAGTTGTACATTTTCTGGAAGTGACAAGTTTATCAGAGAATCTAAACTTGAAAAAGACTGGTTCCTGAGGAGGGGCAGCTATAACATTTGAGTATCTAGTCTGCCACAAAGCAAAAGCAGAACCCTTTCTCTTCTTGAGCAGACTGGAGGCATCAGCTTGTGTTCTTTGTTTTTGGTAAAGTTTCTTCCATCACATCTTTTGTCCGCTCAGTGTTTCAGCTCATGAGCCAGGTTATACGATAATGGGGGGCTTGTTTGATGTTTGTTGTGAGGTTAGTGGTGTTATTTGTAACCCTGGTGCATATTTTGCATTTTCTACATGTTTGAGATTGGTGGATTTGTCCAAGTTAGTGTTGTCACATAGGGGTGTGTTCAGATGACGCCTTTTTGCAAGCCTTTAAGCAATTGGCCTGCTGTGTGAGACTTGAGAAGTGTTTATATTTAGGGTGGGGATTACATTCAAATGAATAAGATAGGCTAATTCGGCTAACATTAGCCTAGCTAGCAGAAGACTGTTCAGTGTTTACACTACTTGGATACATTAACTAATGAAATGATAAATACTCACCGGTGGTTAAATTAGCTGGTGGGCAGTAGACACTGTTAGCACTTATTTTGTGCAGTGATCCAAGATAGCCTCTGGCAAGCCTGGTAAACTATTTGAGGCGTAGCCAGATAGGGGTTTAGTTTTAGGTAGACAGGAACTTGGAAAGTTGCAGAGTCGGTTAACAGCCAGGGAGACAGCCAGTCAAAACCAACATGTTAATTAAGCTTTACATATTTAACCTTGTCCACGCATGTGTGTCAGTGCAATGGGCTGCATAGACGTATCAGAATGACCTCTTCCTCCTCATTTATAGTCTGGTTTTTTGCAGGTCCTGTGGAAGTGGCTGTGCATCCTGTGGAAGGTGTAAGCCCTATTTTGTGTAATGATTTGGCTGGTGGGGAAAGTATTTCCTTCACCCTTTGTTATTGACCCAACTGTATCTGGATGATGGCCATTCATTCATCACTTCTTACCTGCAGTATATCCTGCTTGCAGTAATTTTGCTCAATGTTGCAATCTTGAGATTGTGGTGGAACATTGGTGACCACTGGTGGACACATTTATGGCTTTACCTAGTGCAGTGGTTTTCAGTCCTGGGCTGCGGTTGAATAGTCAAAAAAATACGTCCTAACTGCTATTCCTAACCACTTTTTCTTGACCTCATTGGAAAACATCATGAGGTCAAGGAAAGATGTGAAGGAGAATTCATAAGGGCTTAGGAAAAGACAACCGTGGTGCTAAGAGAATCCGACTGCACTTACACTAGGCTACGTAATCATGCGACGGCGAATGTTAATGACGTGGGTCTGCCTGGTGAAACTAAAATGTTCCAAAGATGGACTACTAAAAGCGCATCTTAGATACTTTGCCCTGTGCGTTCTTACCGTGTTGTTTCATGCAGGCAATATAAACGTGGACAACCCGGTGAAAAATATTGCTTCATCACCAAGGTTGGAATTGAAATTAAAAATGAATATAGGCTACCAGTCACAAAAGAGAAACAAAATGGTTGTCACATTGAGAATGGTTGCTCACGCTCACCCTCCTGTCCACTCATATTTATCGACATGAATCCCAATTAGTATGATTATATAAAAATAATTGTTAAATTCATGCAAGATAGGCATAACATGTTAGGCCTACAAATCTACTACTGTACATATCATCATTCTTAAGTTTCAAACATGTCGAATTAAAAATATCATCTGGCTAAAAACGTCTCATATCCCTTTTTCTTGACAGACAGACTTCTGTGTTATGGTTAATATGCTGATTATCATTTGATTATAAGCCTATGCATATAATAGCTTAAGAACCACCACACAACTCAGTAAACACCTTGAAATGTTGACTTGATTGTGCTTTGAAGTTGTTATGGCTGATACAGGCCTTTATTAAGGCAAGGGTTTCAGCATCTGTGACTGAAGTAAAATTAATTAATGATATCCCTAAAGGCTGGCAATACAACAACGCTCAGAATGAAGAAATAACTAATGCAAAATGAGCATAGGTTACGCTACAACGTTAACTTCACTTTGATCATTTTACAACAGCAGCGTAACGTTCATAGTTCGCCTATGGGTTTAACATATTGTTGAAAACATATTGTTGAATATTATGCCATAATATTAGCAGGTTATGGCATAAGATGGGACAGCATTATCTCCTTTCCTTTTGTAAAGGATGGTCCAGTGTATCCTATGCTAAAGGAGCTAAGTAAGGAAGCATTGAAGCACCTTTCCTTAGCATTTAGAGAATTCGAACAGCTCTTATCATGGCTGCCACTTAGATACTTCCGGGTCATTTCACTCAGTTAGGAACCTTCCTAAGCAAAAAAGACAATTCAACCGCAGCCCTGGTCCTAAGAGCGCTGCTGGTTTTCACTGTAGCCAACTAATCAGGGACTATTTTACACCTGGGATGCAATGAATTCAATTAAGTACCTGGTAGGATAGAAAAACAGCAGTAAACTGGGTCCTGAGGAACAGGATTAAAAACCACTGGCCTCGTGAAACTGTAGGTCAGCTGTATTCAACCGTGTACCTCGGAGGCCGAGTGCAGGTGTTCATTCCAACCACGACTACACCAAGTGATTTCAATGATTAGCAAACCTTCAACCAGAGAGGAGGAACTAATCAGTGAAATCACCTGCTGTGGTCTTTGATTGGAACGAAAACCTGCATACTCTTTGCCCTCCATGGCACATGGTTTGAGACCCCTAGCTAACCTACAGTAGGGCTATTCGACCGTGCATGACAACTTTTATAAGCTATCTGCTGCTAAGGTCACTATAACGTCTGAAGGGACACTGCCCAGTCCTGCTTCCTTGTATGTTAAAGTTTATCCACCTTTAAAGGTTGGCAAGGAGCTGCTCAGAAGGCTGATCCTTCTCTAGTCAGATGTATTGCAGCAGTGATACCTAAGGATGCAGCACTGGTTAATGCTCATCTTGCTTACTTCTTGGGGGATGGTGTCCTCATGCGCAAGTGGACTCTGTCTGATGACTGACTTCCTTATTGTTCACAGATACAGATGTTGGCTCACAGTACTGCTTTGGTCTCACATACCATGCTGCATCCTTAGATGACATGCAACAATTTGTACACATACTAATGCAAGTCAACACTGCTATTAATTTGTTTAGTAACATAATGGTATTCATTCTCAGTTATTTCTTTATTATTTCTTTATTTGTACGATATAAATATTGATCAAAACGGTAGCTCATCCACATATAAAGAAAAAAATGACATTGCACTATTCTTAGGCCAAAAGCCATCTGAATATCACCTTGAACATGCTTTTCAAACATTTAATGAAAGAGTGTATAAATGAAAGTACAGTTAGAGAAAAGCTAATGTATTATGTTTTCACATGCTCTGAGTGATGATTAGAGTTTCTAAAGCCTAGAATAGTGCTTTGCACACTGCACATTCTTAGCTCTTAACCCAGGGTTATATGCAGTTCAATCCAAGGCTTATTGGTTTGGAGATTTTATTAATGTTTTAACACTAGATGCAGACATGGTTCTCGGTGATACCACTGAGAATTAATGAGATGCTTTGTTGTGACTTAGTTTGCACAATGGTAATATTTCAATATGAATGAAAAGGTGTATTAATTTCATTTGTAAAGGAAATATCTATTGTTTCTGTTGTTGTAGCACAAGATACTGTACTACTGTGCTTTAGGGTAGTATAATTGATAATTGTATAATTGATAAGGCAATGAGATTTGCCCAACTGTTGCAATCACACAGTATAATCCATTTGTGCATACCACTGTTGTTTTGAATAGCTGGGCAATCAGCTTTATCTAGCTTGGGGCGATGGTGAAGTCAGCAGGTCCATGAGCTGGAATCTATGGACTGGCTGGGTGGAGAAAGTGAATGAGTAATGCTTTCTGCTCACATAACTACTTTTTGAGGTGCCATTGAGCAAGACACTTCACCCCAAATGCTGCAGCGGAGCTGCTTTTTGGCCAGCAATAGAAGACTGGGGTTGTTTTGGGCAGCTGTCAGGTGTGAATGTGTAATTGTATTAGTATTGTATAAGTATGTATTGAGTGTGAAGCATGGTATTGCTGGAAAACCACATGCTGAACATACCTCCCCCCTAATGAAAAGACCACAATCTATAAAAGATGCTTGCACCCAGACATCACTGTAATCTCATGCTGCTTGTAGTTTTCCAAAAGTTTATTTGCTGGAGTCATTGCTGATGAGAGCCAAGTTTTAAGTCTGCTGGTGTGGACAAACCATCAGTGGACCCTGTAAAAAGGGGACAAAATATATCAATCAGAAAACAGTCATGAACCATCTAATGTGAGGAAGTATTTCATCATACCACTAATTCCATGATTTGATAACTGACATTGGTAATGTTTTGATTTGCAGTGTGTGAAAATGTTTGAAAGTAGTGGTGTTTGTAAACGGGTTGTGAAGGAAGCAGCGTACCAGAAGATGGAGACAGAGCGCAGTGATATTTATTTCAGGCATGCATAGGTGAAGGCCTGAGTCCTAAACTCATTCAAGATGCCTTGGAAATCCAAACCAAACACCAAAACAGTGAGAGTGAATCCCGATAAATATGAATCATTCAATGGCTATCTATCTATCTATCTATCTATCTATCTATCTATCTATCTATCTATCTATCTATAATCTGTCTGTTTGTGTAAATGTTTATTTTAAATGTCTTGAAATTGTCTGAAATTGTTGTCTTGAAATGAATATGATACACCTAAAAGCACAAAAGTTATAGCCTACTCTGAATTCATCAAACTGAAAAAAATGCAAGAAATTTTAACAAATCTCAAGTTGATCATCATGACAGTAATATCTGAGGATGAGAGTGTGTCTGTGAGTATCATTGTTTTTCTGTATAAAAAGAGCTACAGCCACAAGCACAGGATTGAGGCATTCTCACACAGTATTCCTGCTGCCTAGCAACAAAGTAGGGGTCTCTATGGCAACATGGCTTCTCTCAGCAGAGGGAGAGAGAGACAGAGATAGAGATTCTTCCTTGCATAATTCTGTAGAAGAGTTTTCCTATCTAGTGAAATCATATACATTTTAGTTGGTTTCATTTTAAAAATGGGCTAACCATAATTGATTTTAATTGATTTAATTGTGTAGATCTGTAAACACAAACCTCTGTAATTGGTCAATAGCCAACATAGCAAGAGTTCTGTCAAGCAAATAGGAGCTCTCTGCATCTTTATCATTGCTGCATCTTTATCTTTGTCTTTAATTTGTTCTTTTTTGTATTATCGACAATATTCTCTTCTTGTTGTAGTAGGCTAGTTAGTGTTCAAGAGCACCTCTATAAAAGCCGGACTCTGCATGTTTGCTGGTTTATTTGTTGGTTTGTTCGTGCGTACTGGTTTTTGCAATGCACATTGCTTATGGGAATTACAGTATATGCCCTTTAGGCCACGCAGAGCCCTAGCGGTACACGCAGAGCAGGCGTGACCACTTCACTATTGTGCTCATTTGCATAATATTACATTGTTTAAACTTTTGTCATCACATCGCAGGCCTGATTCACGTCACCACCTATCCCATCATGTCGTGTGCACTCGGTTATTTTCCTCTCAAGGACAATGCATGGAGGCAAACTGTAACCTTGTGAAATCATGTCTGGTCTGCAACTACCATAAGAGGTTTTGTTTTCAGTTCGGGTCCTGGTTCCTTATTTCAGTACCTAAGCTAGCATACATGCTAACAGCTAAGTAGGTTCTGTTAACAGTTGACTAGCAATCACATTATTCTAGCTTGGTGTTACTCCATCAGTATACCTCTCCTGTTAACATCTCCACTTGGCAAATAAGCGGCAGATGCAGAGTATGCATATTAAAGAGCTTACACTAACTTTGAAGGTCTAAGCTCTTTTATCACAACACATTATGATATACAGTTTCCAGATCTAACTTGAAGGTGTAAGCTCTTTTATATGCACCAGAAACCCCATAACATGTATAACACTTTCATTGGCTTTGAGATGTAAGACGAGAAATGCTGCATGCTAATTAACGGCAAATACATCAAACAGGACATGAATGAACCGTTTAATCACAAAAACATGAAAGAAACAAATTTGGCTGTGCAACGCTCTTGATTGGTCTCTGAGCTGCTGGAATGGTATTTAAAGCCATTTGATGACAACTAAGCTATTAAGATCTATCCCATGATTCATGCGCTCGAGTGTTTAAAGGATCATCAAAGGAGACAACACTACAAGGGCGCCAGAGGGTGTCGGAGGGTGCCAAGAAATCCTTTAAATGTGAGTTTAATAGACAGCAGTTCGTTGCTTGTATTGACCCCCAAGAACTTTTTTCCTTTGGAAGTCCACCACCAGCTCCTTCGTCTTACTGACACTGAGTGGAAGGTGCTGTCATCCAGACTCCCACACTTCTCCTCCTTGTCCTCACTGATGCTTCATGTTAGGAATCATCAGAGATCTTGGTGAACTGAGGTTTACAGAGTGAATAAGGCAAGTGACAATGCAGTCTGTATTTATTTTATTGTGCATATGAATGTGTGTGCATGTTTAGCCTCTGTAGAGCAGGCCTATGTCTATGGCTGCATGGAAGGCCTCTACAGCTGTGACAGTAGATGTGGCAGCTCTTTCGTTCTCACTGTAGTCAGCAATGTTGCTATGGCAACCGCAGACAGAAGCCATGGCAACCAAAGACAGCCCACCCTCTGCCTCTCCCTCCTTTCTACTCCTAATGGCTTAATGCCTTCAAACCACTCTCTTTCTCAGCCCCCCTTGCCTCGCACTTCTCCCCTCTTCCTGTCTTTGCATAACCTTACATCTCTCTGCACAATCTCCTCCTCCCTCCCTTCCTCCCTCGCTCACTCCAAGCTTCTCTCATCTTCTTCTCTCCTTTCTTCCTTTCTGTCATCATCCATCTTTCTAAAAGCTGAGATCATGTTTCCGTTCGGAGGAATTACCGACTCTCCTCTCCTACAGTCTGTCTCCAGCTCACTTGCTGTCTCTTTCCACCACTCAAACACCTCTCTCCTCTCCTAGCAACCCCCCTGCCACACACACACACACACACACACACACACACACACACACACACACACACACACACACACACACCCCACCACCATCAACCATGAATAGTAAATAAGGAGAGACAAGAGGAATGGAGAGGTGATGATGCCAGCTACTATTACCCACCAGTCAGTGATTTCAACATTACTAGCTTTATTCTCTTCTCAAACCTCCCTCTTTTCCCTCCCAGTATCCTCTCCTCCTTCCTCCCACCCAGGAAGGATGGATGGAAGAATGGATGAAAAGGAGGGTGGGATGGGTCTGGTTAATTTTTAGTTTTGTCTCCACGGCAGCCTGGTTGCTCTCGCAGCGTATCCTCAGCTCAGAGCTATATGACCCCATACAGATTTACTGTTTTGCTGATGCTTCTGTGCACATTTAGACTCTTTTTTATGTTGATTGTATTGTTGTTGCTCTGTTTCTATAAGGGATAGCAATTTCCAAAATGTTTTTTTTCTGTTTAAGCAAAACATTTATTATGTGGGAGTTTATTTTGCTTGCTTGTTCTTTTGCTTGTTTCCCTCTTCTGTCTGTTTTTAAAAAAAAATGTTTTTATCACCTTTTTTTTCTCTGTGGAAATACGGTAGATCTATTCTACTGAACTATGTGTTCTATTCTATTAGCTGTCTATTCTATTCTATCAGCTGTCTGTTCTGTTCTGCTTTACTGTACTCTGTTGTATTAGTTGTCTGTTCTATTCTGCTCTACTCTGCCTTGCTCTGTTCTATTCTGTTTTGCTGTGTATTCCATTCTACTGTATTATATTCTATTTTATGCTGTTCTGTACTATTTTATTAGCTTTCTACACGAATCTACTCTATTCGTTCTAGCTGTATATTCTATTCTATTTTATTATATCCTATTCTAGAAACTCTATGGTGAAATGATATAACATAGTAATGTAGACTCTGTCAGGAGCTGGAGTGAAGGAGGAAGGAAAGGATGAAGGAAATGATGGAGGGAACAAGAAAGCGTTCAGTTTCTCTCCCTCTCGCCTCCGCCGCCAACAAACCGACAACCGTGAGATCAACCGTCACAAGGCTACAGACACTGCCAGCCGTATCCTGCCTCTGAAAAAAACAAAACCGTTTTTAGCATTTTTTTTAACGCACGCACTAAGAGCAGACTTGTGCTTCTTTCTCTGTTTTTTTTCTTAAGGTAAAAACGTCGGGGTTTTTTTTATAAGAAGGAGATTAAAATGTTTTCCGCCGCGCAGGATAGGAAGACTGGCGTTCAGCTGGTGAGCGCGCTGCTGCTGCTGCTCTCGCTCTCCGGTAAGACACAAACAGCCAAACCGGTCGATGCACTGATACATGGATACACGGATCAATAGTTCAAAAGAATCATAACCGGTCGCACTGCACACCCTCCATCAGCATTCCTTCATAAATGAGTACGTTGTGTTGTTTTGTGTTGTGTGTGTGTTTGTGTGTGAGTGTGTGTGAGTGTGAGTGAGAGAGAGAGAGAGAGAGCGAGAGAGCGAGAGCGAGAGAGAGAGAGATGTACAGCTGTAATGTGAGATTATCGGCTAATTCTGATCAACTGATCCCTCCATACTAGGGGGAAAAGGCGATGATCGTTGCAGTGGATCTCTTGGATCACTTTTATTTTTAGCCGATTTCTGATCAGTTGTGTTAGTCCTGTTAGGACTTAATTTATCCTTCGTCTCCATTTAGCTGCTGTTGACAGCTAAATAAGTGACCCGGTGTATCACAGCCTTAAAACAAGATTATGATGCTTGATGTAAAAATAAATACTGGCTTAGTCCTCAGACAGTATGATGGTGGTACTCAGTAAGATCTGTGTCACTCACTGTTGCTCCAGGCCTTGTCAAGTGATGGATATAAATAGGCAGAGATATAAAGATAATGTGCTAATAATGTGCTAAAGAGGCGTTATTTCTATTTATGAAGTAGGCCTAGTAGCAGATGTATAAACCTGCAAACTATAACAGAAGAATATGGGATAAGATCCGGTCTAATACACTAGATCTGATCTAGTATAATAGGCCTATATGAATACATGAATGTGTGATTGCATGAGGCAGACTGCAGATGAGAATATGATGAAATCTAGCCCAGGCTCTCAGCTGGTAGATGCTAATCCACAGATAAAAAAGATAGGCCTAAGCTTCTAGATCAAAACACACCCCCACGCAGCCTGACCCACATGTGATCAAACCCACAGCATCATTACACATGCCGCTAATCAAATAGGCCTAAATATAACTCCAATACACTCCAGCAGATGCACAAACAAAAGCCGACCTGATCCAATATAGCGGTGAGGCGATTTAATGTTTTCTTTCAATTTCACCCTAAAATAATGGGGATGTATGTCATGGTTTGTGTTGAAGCCATGTCATTTCATCCCCTTAGACTCACCTCCTGCCTGCCTGCCTGCCATCTGCTGTCTCTGTCTATGTTGTTTTGACATGCAGCATGTGCTTTACTACAAGTACTACAAGCACAAGTAAAAATACACAATGTACAAAATATTATGGACATCTACCTGATATTGAGTTGCAGCCTCTTTTGCACAATCCACATCTCACTTGTCTCAAAGCTTAAGAATCCTTCTCTAACTTGTCTGCTTCTCTTAATCTCCATCTCCTCCTTAGTGATTGGTATAGATTTAATGAGGGAAATCAATAAGGGATAATGGGTTTTACCTTTCACCTCATCAGTGTACATCATGAAGAGGAAGTGTCCTTAATTCTTTGTACATTGCATGTAGAGAAAACAGCATAGCTTCTGTCACAATGATTACTTGAAAAGAGAGGACTTATAGTAACGTAGGCACGCTTTCTTTGTAGAACATCATGGAATCAGAATAGAGATCTAAAGCTCCTGTTCCTCTGGTCTGGGCCTCGGCACACAAGCCAGGCAGAAGTTATCAATCTGAGCAGCACTACACAGCCAACAACATTCCAGTTCAGGCCCACATGCAGCTAAACAATGCTTTCAGTGAGAGAGTGAGGAAATACTTGGTTTGATATCATCCGATGGCACAGCCAAAAGGACGACTGAACGCACTGGAAGTTCATTATCTTGGTTAGGTTTGCCCACCATTCCATGATAGAGTGAACTTCTGGCTTGAAATTGTCTTTTTTGTCTTCTCGGCTCGTCAAATCTTTCAGTGCAGTGGTTTAGAATATAGTTCATAACCCACACTGGTGTATTTTTAAATGTTGCCAGCACCTTTTGATTTTTTCACATATGCCAACTGAAAATAGATCCCCAAAAGTTTACTGTTGCTGGGCAACTCAGTTGCATGGAGAGGCTACAGTAGTTCATCCTGTTTTTTGTCTTCTCAACAGAATGTCTACTAATGGAAAACTTCAAAATAGATAAATACATTCATCCTTAATTCTTAATTATATGTACTTAATTACCCATATTTGATGATGTCACTGTGTATTCACTCTTGTAGAAGACACGTGTCATTAGAGTAGATCCAGCAACATGCCTTACATAGGCCTACATCACTTTAAGATACTCCACTATATCATCTGAACTCACCAGTTAACTAAACTGTTAACTGTAAATTATTTGAACTTACTTACTGAGACATGTAATTTGCATTTATCCACAAATTAGATACAAAGGTTTTTTTTAGATCATATGTGCATGAAAAAAAGAAGGAAATGTGGTGTCTATACTAAGGCCCAGGCTCATTAAAACATCAAATCCAATAGAGGTGAGACTGACTTAGAATCTTGACCCATTGTTTAAGAAGTCAGGCTCAGTCACACTGGCCTAAAGCCTATAAACACACACTCAAAACATGAGACTCACAATTATACCCTTTTCTATCTTAACCTACAGAAAATATACATTTTGCAGTCCCTTGCTGTGCGTTTCATTTGTCATTCTTTGTAGTCAGTTATTCCTTTTAGAAAGCAGTCAGTCATATTCAGTTTTTACATTTGTTGTGTGCCTTTAGGCAGTCAGAACCTGTTCAAGAGGTTCCCTAATAAAAATAAAATCCCTAATATTCCTATGGAGACATTTAGTTTTGCTGTGAAATGTGTGCCTATGGTAATCACCAGTGACTTTACAGTGACCTGATGTTACTGTATGGTATTTTTTATCTCCTTTGTTATCACTGTAATATTCCTATGATATTCCTATAGGTGCTTTTAGTGTTGTTGCGTTATCTGTATAGTATTTCAGTCAGTATCACAGCAGCTCCACAGCTGCAGTTAACATATAACGCCACTAGAGGGAAGCAGCACGCCAACAAGAGAAAGCACACAGGACCGGCATGGATTTCTGAAAAGACGAAACAAAGTAGAACCCTTGCCTTGCTTGTCATAAGTAGGCACAGAAACGATAAATCAGGCCATTTAATAAGTAAAACAATTATGCAACAATAATATGATACATCCTCTTTGAAATAAAATTGAAAACGTGTTTCTAAATAATCACGGAAACAAGGAAGTGAGCGTTCTGAATCAGAGTTTGGTCAGCACTGTAAAATTAAAGCGGGCTCGTCACCGGCGCTGTGGCTTAGTTGGTTAAAGCGCCTGTCTAGTAAACAGGAGATCCTGGGTTCAAATCCCAGCAGTGCCTTTTGGTTTTATCTGACAGAATTGTTCCCCGAAAGTCGAACAGCTAAGTAAAGCAGGACTTTAATGAATACGACGCGTCGGTGTCAAATCAACTTGTTACTGTAGCGAAACATAAAAAAAAAATGTCTTTAAACTCTTCTAAATCTGCGACTCACAATTGACCTTAAGATGTTTTGCTTCTCCTAAAACGTGAAGTAATGGTTGTGTTCACTGCTTGTATTTATAGAGTAAACGGTACTTACAGCCTGTAGGCCTACTGTAGTTTAGCCTACTCTTATTCTCTCTTAGTAAACTATAGGCTACTCTTAATAATGTGAATAAATTATTTTAACTTTAATTTATTCACTCCAGCCTTTGCTGACTCATGTTCTGTTCTGTGACCATTTTTATTTTCTGCCATAATGCTTTTTTGTCCTATTGTCAAAAAATATTGTTATCCACACTGAATGAGTGGATAAATATTTCATACTCAAAAATAAAGTAAGGCGGCTAAGCATATTCATAAACCAACAATACATAAAACAATGGAGATTTGGCATCACATTTGCTATATCAATATTGAAGAACAGTAATAATGAACAGTAGCACCAATCAAACTGATGTGTCATTTTAAGAATATTCTATTTAATGTATTATTACATTGACATATTACATTGTCCTAGACTTGATGACACTAATATTGAAGGTGCAATTAGTAAGATTATTACTGTCCCATAGCGCAAACTTTGATAGGGTTAATAGGCTAGGCTACCAATGAATCAATGATTAGTCTACCTTGCCAGGTGCTGAGGTTTATGGATTTCAAAACTCACAACTCAAAACTCACAATATTTTTTTAACCATATTTTTTGAACTGGGTAAAATAAAGACATTGACATTACTGGGGAATAAACTCAAGTGGTTACTTTGAGTACTGACATACTGATGCTGTCCATCAACAACAGTGTGCTGCTGTAAAGAATGGTCTTAATAGTAATTCATCATCAATTCAGTGCAGTATTACTATTAAGACCATGTCACTGAACAAGTTTAAGTATTTGTGTACATTTCCATTTGCGTACTTGCTTGCTGTGTGTAGTCATTTAGGTTCCAGTTGTTGGAGACTGGAAATGTTTCTTAAGCCAAACAAGCGGCCAGACTCTGAGACTCTTCTATAAGTAGCGATGGCTGTCAATAATGCATGGCTGTGGAGGAGTGGAGGGTAGAGGAGGACAAGGGAAGGAAAATGCCTTTCACTCCTACCCAATGCAGTCAGTAACTTTCATGTCCTCAGATGTTTAGCAGTGATCACAAAAACAAATGAAAACGAGACTACAGTGAAATATGATGAACATGCTGAAGATCGTGTCCTTGTCCAATCACATGGCACGTAGATTTTTTGTCTTTCCTGTCCAACTCTGTTCACATATCCCTTATATCAACACATTTCACACAAAGTTACTGAATTCATTGCACAGAGAGTGTAGTAACAATGTCATAATATGTCAGACTGCTGGCTGATTCAATGCGGTGGGCTTCTGAGAGCGATTGCTGTCCCATTCCATTCCTGACATAATCACAGAAAAGCTTTTCCCAGCCCACAGGAATCCTGCAACTCCCACAGGACTCCTGATCACATGGCATCTCCTAGTGGAGAGCTGTGTTGACTGCTGGCTGCCCCTGCGTTTGGCTGCTGAGTGCTGCAGTGGGCAGTGTGCAGTGTGTGTTTCTCCAGAACAGGGGGCGCCAGAGCCCAGCCAAGCAGTACAGAACTGAACCCCAACAACACAGAACAAATACCAGACTGACTTGCATACATATATACAATGTACGGAGCCTCATGAGGGCCATTTGCGCAAACATCCACTAGACTCACAGACTGCACCCCTGGCTGGACAGGGTAGCCTCTGGCTGGACAGAAATTCAAACTGGCTGTGCTTCTTTTTTTTTTTTTTTTTTTTTAAATGGAACAGTTTCACTTCATGTTATTGAAACAATGCATGTATTATTCAGGGAACGTATGATTTCAAACAAAATTGAAAATTGATCTGTGAATTTGTCCCCCTCAAAGTAAATATTCAGCCAGCCAGAGATAGCCAGAGACATCCATGATTAAAGTGGCACTAAGCAACTTTGCACATTGGCAGCTCCAATTGGCAGTGAGAAATAACTGAAAAATGAAGACTTCACTACCCAGAAATCATGTAACATGACATCAGTAAACTGCACACAGCACCACCTGGGTCGGTCTATGATGCTTTATACTAAAGGATACCAAAGCGATGAGAGAGGCAAAAGATTTAATGCTGGTGAGTCCAGCTTTCTCTGGACGGAGCGCTTGCTCACTGTTTAGGAGACAGTTTCTATTTTGCTTTGAAGTTTTGATTCATCACTTCTGGTCAGCAGAGAAGTGTCTGTACCCAGCACCAGAATTCCACTTGGGCAAATAACACAAATCTACAGGGTCTCAATTAGAGGGGATGAGACGCTTTTCTCTATTGCAGCTCCACTGTGATTTAAGACAGGTGTATTTTTACATAAAGAACCTTACCTAGTGCAAGGTGGACTTTTACAAGATAGCTGACAACATTCCTCTGGTATGTTTAGTCATACACTATTCATTATTTAGCCTTATTTATATTGGCAATGAATGTTCAGATGACTGATGAGCTCCTGAGGAATGGGTGTGAACTCCTTAGCACTCAACAGTGTTTTTGCTGATAGACCACACCCCTCCCTTCTACTTAGGGGTCCTGTCACTGATAGCCATGTGTCTCTATGCTTCATGATATCATATCTGTAGTCTTTGAATTTGAACAAATGCGTATTCATTTACATAACTACACAAGCAGTAGTCAATTCTTTCTTCAATTACTAATCTCCTGCCTGGATTAGTTTTCTTTTTCTCATCTTTTCTTTCCTTTTTTGTAATGTATTTATTGATATTGTCAATTTTTTCTGCTTCATTACTGCATTATTTATATTGTATTTGGGAAAAAAAACATGTATTTTGCCTCAAACTTACATGTCCATAACACGCTCTTTCATCAGGAAACACAAGGCATCATGATATAATATAATCGTTTTTGCATCTTCTTACAGCTAGTAATGTAATGATTCCCCTTATTATACTTATCCCCCTTTCCACATAACTTTGAGGTTTAATCTTGCTATCTCTGGCTGGTTTGATGCAGTTTGTGGTATCTTGGCTGCAGGAAAAGTGCAGATTGAGTGCAGATGGCTACACCGTACACATAGACTTTAAAACTGAGATTAAAGATTATTAAATTGTATACATGGGTTTTAAAACTGAGCATGGATTTCCACATTTACTTTTTTTTAAATAACTGGCCCACCATGGGTTCAACAATGTGATAGAGTGTACAAAATTTTAGGAACATCGTCTTAATAGTTGCACCCCTTTCTGCCCTTAGAGCTGCTTGAAATCGCTTAGGCAAAGACTACAAGAAAATGCTTTACAGGGATGCTGGCTCCAGTGCTCTCCACAGTTTGTCAGCTTGGCTGGTAGTGGATCTCTAGTCCGAGTAGCTCGGAGCATCTGTCATCCCACAGATGCTTAATTGGATTGAGATCTGGTGAGCGGGGACGCTAGCCAGGCAGCTGCATTACGTTGAATCCACTGTCGTGTTTGTGGAACGTTTTCCTGGATAATCCTAGCTGTGTAGTATGAGCCAGTGTCCAGCTTAAAAAAACTGCACAACTCTGCTGCCA
This sequence comes from Centroberyx affinis, assembly GCF_046629955.1. Classification (NCBI taxonomy): domain Eukaryota; kingdom Metazoa; phylum Chordata; class Actinopteri; order Beryciformes; family Berycidae; genus Centroberyx; species Centroberyx affinis. The sequence continues at coordinate 5,420 of NW_027283245.1, read as the reverse complement.
TGAAGAAATACACCTGATTGGCAATGATGCTTAAATATATTGCAGAGGTCAAAAGTTGCTCCACTTATATTGTGGTGCCCAGTGTGTGTCATGTGCATCATGGAAACAGACGCTACACATCACATCACCAGCAACCTGTAATGATGACACAAGGCACAAAAGAAAGAGAAATGTTATGTAACAGTTCAGAGGGCTGCACTACCTTCCTTTTACCTTTTTTTCTGCTATGACCTTGAGAGAGGAGGGAACAATGGAGGAAAAAAGAAGGGAGAGGGAGTGTGTGTGAGAAAGAGAAATGGATGGAGTATGAGGGAAGGATAGAGGGAAAGAAAAAGAGGAGAAGCTGGGAGGGTGAGGGGAAGAGAGGGGTAGGAAGGAAGGAAGGAAGGAAGAAGGGGCTAGGGAAGAGGCATGAGAGGAGGCAAGAGAGGTAGGAAAAGATGGGCGAGGAAAGAGGGAGGGGCAGAGAGAGGGAGGAGTAGCGTGAGGCTGCTTCACTGCAGTATTTCATCTCTTAGCAAGTCTCTCTCTCTCTTTCCCTCTCAGTTGATTGGATTGCTGAGTCAGCGGAAGCAGGAGCTCTGTATCTCAAACTGTATATCTGTGTATGTGTTGCAGTGGTAAAGGCACTACATGTGTGTACGTGTGCGTGTGTGTGTGTGTGTGTGTCAGTGGTGTATGTTTGGATGTGGTTGTGTCTCTGTGAAACAGCTAGGTCAGTATGTGGGGATGACATTGACATAGCACAGCTAGCATGCTTAGCTCACTGCTGACACTGCACACATGTGTGTGCGTGTGTGTTTGAGAGAGAGAGAAAGAGAGAGAGAGAGAGAGAGCAGGTGCTGTACTGCAGCAGAAGACACCTGACTGTGGGGTTGTGACGGTTGCATGGAAAATTGCGTGTGTATAAATTATACATACGGGTGGTGGGCGGAGTTGAAAAAAGTGCATGTGTATGTGCACGTGTGTGTGTGTGTGTGTGTGTGTGTCTGTGTATTTGTGGTGCAGAGAGGCAGGCCTGTAGAGTGGTGCAGCAGCAGTGGGAAGGGAGCCAGAAACACCCAACTGCAGAGGAGAGAATGGTGCAGAGTCCCGTCTCACACACACACACACACACACACACCCACACACACGCGTAGACAGAAGCACAGATTCAGTCTGGGGAGTGCTAGCCCATGCTGAGACATAATGTGAGATGGGAGGAGGAAACTTGAGGAAACTAAATGATTATATCATTTATTTTCAAATTATATTAGGCTATGTGCAGTTATAAGATACTTGGCTTTTTACTTGAGTATGTCACTTTAGGATTTTATACTTCATACTTAATCTCTGCTACATTTCACAGTAGCTTGGTGTCTACAATATTAAAATGCACTTATTTGTATCCTGTAGTTGAGGAAAAGATTTTGTAGGCAAAACTGGTGATTAGTTCCTAAAAAAGATTCAGACTCAAAGTTTGTGCCAGTCAAAACAAAGAGGACGAAAATGAGCTTGACTCGCTTGATCACTACCCCACTGATCTTAATTTAACTTAATCGACTGAAATGATTGTAAATACTTACAATACACTTAAATACAAGGACAATACATCAAACGTGTTCTTGCGTTTTGATACTATAAGGGAAAAGTGCATTTAAAAGTGAGGCATCCACAATTAAAATAAAAGTGATCTACTCTTCCAAAACGATTGCTGGCATGAAATGAAGGTCTGAATGAGTTTCTGATGCTAGATCCATCGATGTTTTAGAAATATTGACTGAAGAATTAGAATTTTAGCTAGCAAGTATTGACTAGTATTTTTTTTCTTGTTTTCCTTCAAATAAGTGAAAACAAGTAAATGTGTCATCCCCCACGAATGATGCAGGCACTCCTTTGGCCAATTAATAACATTCATCATTCATCATTCCTCTATTTTTCATCAAAATCCAACCGGTGGTGTAGACATTCTGGCCTGATCAAAACCCCATGTCTCTATCATGTATATTTCAAAACTCATGAATTATTACATCTTAGCCTATTCAAGCTAAATGATGGAATTCATTTCCTTACTTCCTGTAATCAAAAAGTGGTCGTTTTCATGCTATAGTGTAACATCATAAATGCAGATGTTAAGGAGTATCTTCTACAGTGGTTTTCAATCCTGGTCCTCAGGACCCATAGGACTGCTGGTTTTCTATCCTACCAGCTAGTTAATTGCATTAACCTGGCGTCCCAGGTGTAAAACACTCCCAGATTAGATGGCTAGGTTGAAAACCAGCAGGGCTCTTGAGAACCAAGACTGAAAACCTCTGTTTTAACCACAGGTGTCAAACCATGAGCCATGGAGGGCTGGGAGTATGCAGGTTTTCATTCCAACCAAATTTTGATAAAACATGAACAAAATACTCTTCCCTCTGAAACCCAATGAAAAAAAATTAAGTCAAACATTATGTTGACACAAAAAAATGCACTATTCAGGAAAGCATACAACTTTCAGGGTAAAAACAAAACAAATATCCTATAGCTAAGTGGCTTTCAATCCTGGTCATCAAGACCCAGAGGACTGCTGGTTTTCTATCCTACCAGTTAGTTAATTGCATTACCTGGTGTCCCAGGGGAAATTAGTCTCTGCTAGATGAAAAGAATGAAAATCACCAGGGTGCTGGGTCCTGAGGACCAGGATTGAGAGCCATATATTACTTCATCATTACTACATCATTGCCAAGTTGTCCATACATGAATTGCCTCTGTGAGTTGAGGAGGGGCAGTAATTCACATCAGCTGACTGTCAGCCTGACAGCTCTGATATTTCAGGTTTTATGCATTTTACAAAAAGTCAACACTGACCAATTATCCTCAGTGATTCTGTCTACATTTGTGCATAGTAAAATTGTAAATATAAAAAACTAAATAAATAAAAACAAAACAAAGCAAAAAAAAAAGTTTCACATTTGGGACTTTTTTTACTATGTTTTTTTGTTGTTGGTAGCTATAGCATTATTGGTGTTGTTGTTATTTACAGGTTGTTCAAGCATGGATGTGCTAGTGGCCAGCAAGATCAATGCACTGAATGGAACCACGGTCAAAATCTCCTGCACGTTCACCTCCTGTTATAAGATGGATGCCGGCAAATTTGTCATGAACTGGACCTACCAGGAAACGCTCAATGATACAGAAGAGATGGTAAGAACCTTAACAAATAACACAGTCTTTTACGGTCCAGGTAAGTTTAATTAACCCTTTCCAAGTGGCTTGGTACACCCATGAACAATTAATATGTAAGAAAAGCTCATTTAAGTAACTGCCTTCTGTACTTTCCTAGAAAGTACAGAATTAAACATGTTACTGCTAATATAAACCTTCCATACCTACAAGATAGTTCCTGGAATTTATGCGTAATAGAGAAACTGTAGCCTAGTTCCTTTGAAATTATGCTATTAAAGTTGAGCCGTTATCATCTTAAATCTGTAACAACTACAATGTACTTACTTTAACTGATGAGTAACACCATAATTCATTTTTTAAAGTAATTCAGCTATTTCTAAGTATTTACCTAGTTACAGTTGTAATTAGGTAACTTACTATTCTTACCAAGTATTTACCTAGTTAATACCTTGTCTCAGTGACTGTAAAAAGAAGGGTTACCCCTCCATTTGTTGATTGAATTGGGGACAATCATCAAGCCAACATAGTGCTTATACAAGTGTCCATTCAAGAAAAGATAAGACAAGAAGCCCAGCATCTTTGGATGCATATCAACCCCAACCTGCAACCATGTATAGTCTACCCGTGTCCTAAACCTCAAACCCAAACATTAACTCTATCTCTCTCTTTCTCCCTTTTCCTCTTTCTCTCTCACCAGTTCATGACATACTACAGTAAGAAGGGAATGGTGCCTCTGCGTTCAGACCGTTTTGGGGAGAGGGTTGTGTTTGCTGGGAACCTGGATAAGAACGACCTGTCTATCACCCTATCAGATGTTCAGCTGGAGGATGAGGGGGTTTACAACTGCTATGTGAGAAACCCCCCAGACCGCATCCAGGGACACGGCGTCATACAGCTCAACGTTGTCACCGAACGTAAGTTACCCGAAAACTTCCTTCTTCCACTGATTTACATTCATTCTCTAAACCCAGACCGTTACCTTTAAACCTCACCAATACATGCCTAACTTTAACCCCTCTGATTCTAATGTTATACATTGTTACAACTTCTGTGTTTGGCATGATGCTGCTTGTATGACCAGGTTTTCCCTGTAAAGAGATTCTTAATCTCAGTGGGATTAACATGGTTGAATAAAGGCTAAATAAAATAATTGTGACTCGAACTACAAGCCTAAATATATATATTTTCTAATGCACACAAGCAGGCAGAAAGACAGGCATACAGTACATATCCACACAAACAAAGGTTTACACAGACTGAGACAGAAAACAGACTTTCTTGTGGGATGAGGAAATGATTATTAGGGATGTAAATGAATATCCAACTCTCAAATTAACATACAGTACTGTACATTGCACTGAAAACAGCTTTACTTTCTGTTGTCGTTTCTTTCTCTGTAAAGTCGTAGGCTAACAGATGGGCATGCCAAATATCTTTATCTTAGATCAGGAATGCAGGGAAACTTGGCGTTCCCTGTGTTGGCCGACTTTCCCTCTTTCCCCTTGCTGCTGAATGTGAGGGCACAGCTGATAGGCCTATGTACACATGCGCACATGCACACACACTCAAATACACACACAGACATACGCACACACACAAACACAGATTCACTGCACTCGGCTGCACTGATGAAAAAGGCAGACAGAGGAGACTTTTCCCAGTTGGATTTGTGAACACCGCAGTGAATTTATATTTCTCAAGAGCCGACACTGTGTTGTCAAATGGCAGAGAACAGCCAGCGCATGACAAAAACAGGGGAAAGGATGGAGTCGCTAAATACGAGACAGAATTTTTAGCTTGTGAGACAATGAAAGTGGGGTGATGCCGACCCGTTCAATTCTCTCTGGGCTTGACAGGCCTGTCAAAACTATTTTGACTACTTTTTCAAACCAACAGATTGGAGATGTTAATCTAATGATATACAAAGTGAGACACAGAGGATAAAGTCTGTCTGTCTGTATATCCAGCACCGCACACTTCACAGCTAAAATATCTCAATACTCTTCATCACTCAAGACAACTAGAGACTGGAAATACATTTTCCTAAGAGACATATATTCCATGAATCATAATAATAAATAATAATAATAAATTATATGTATTACTTAATTATTAATTACACACTTATGTGGACATGAATTAACTTGCCAATATTAGATGTAGAAAAATTGGATTTCCACTATTTTTAGACAACATCCTCTGCAGAACATGTCAGCTTCTGTTTTCTGTCTGATAATATTTGGAACTGAATAGATACAAATACAGGTAGTAAA